>NC_082720.1:54371739-54674239 GCF_030144855.1 Hypanus sabinus | reverse complement strand
GGCAGAGAGCCAGTGTGAGTTCCAAACTCAGGTTGGAGGAGCAACACCTCATATACCGTCTGGGTTGACTCCAGCCCCTTGGCATGAACACTGAATTCTCCAACTTCCAGTTAATCCCTCCCTCTCCCTTCCCCCATCCCAGTTTCAATCTGCCTCCTCCTCCAGCTGCCTATCACCTCTGTCATGATTCTGCCTTCTTGTACTACACAGTGCTTCCCCCTTACATTCTTTCTTCACTTTTCCTGCCTATCCCCTCCCTGCTTCCCCTCCCCCACCCCTTGATCTTTCCTCTGATTGGTTTTTAACCTTGTGGTAACTTCTACTTTACAAAAAGACCACTCGACAACTTGATGGCCAAAAGAGCATCTTTATCTGGGACGGCAAATGATATTTACAATACAGAGGCTTCCAGGTACCTCGTGCGGCATGGGTGGAGGAACTATATACAATGCATACTGGGAGTAAAACGAGTGGAAGTAAAGACCCCACCAACCCCGGATCCCGCCTCTTGCTACCAACAGCTTCCTGATTAGTATTAACTTGCTTTTAATAATACTCACATTACAACAAACCTGACACCCACCAGCCTTCTCCTTCCCACCCTCGCCTCACCTTCTTTATAGGGCCCCAGCCCCCTCCCTCTTCAGTCCTGATGAAAGGTCTCAGCCCGAAACGTTGACTGCTTGTTTCCACGGATGCTGCCTGACCTACTGAGTTCCTCCAGTGTGTTGTGCATGTTGCTTATTTTTAGTATATACACTTATTGTAATTGATGTTACAAACAACGAATTTCACAACATATGCCGGTGATATTAGACCAGAGTCTGATTCTTTATTCTGCATTGTTACTGTTTTTCCTTGTTCTACCTCAGTGCTCTGTATAATGATCTGATCAGTGTGCAAGACAAGATTCTCACTGTGACGACAGTAAAGCAATTCTAATTTCGAGTGTTTGTTTGTTTATAGAGTTTGCATGTTCCTCACTACCCCCCACCACCTCCCCACCGGAGACTGTGTGTGTGTTTCCCAGTTTCCCTCAGGTGTGTTTTGCTTCCACATCCCAAAGACTTGAGCTTATTCGTTAATCAGTCAGTGTAAGTCACCCCCTGGTGTAGGGATGAGTGACAGAATCCGGAATGTAAGCGGGGGGGCGGGGGTAGCAAATTGATCAGAATGTGATTTTGGGCCTCTGTTCATCTTCTGATCCTTTGTGTTCTTCCAGGAATCAGGACTGACGAGCAGTTGTAATTCCAGGATTTCAGATTTTTTTGAGTACAAAAAAACACAAATACTAAGCAAATGAAATAAAGAGCTGAGAAATGATGCGGAGAGGTGAATGTGCAGCCAAGACAAAAGGAATTAAAAAGTCAAGATGGTGCCTCTGAAAAATCGTTCACAGAGATAAAATAAGGGAGATTCCTTAGGTAGTGAATAAACTAGTTCAGCGGCTACATAATTAAACAATTACATCACGTGGGTAATGTGCTAATGTGGCGACCCACTTCCTAGTGCACTCGAACCAGCTCACAAATAGCCAGCACACCGGCACAAAGGCCAGTCCGGAAAGGGCGCCAGGTCTGCTTCACCAACAAAGGGAAATGCCTGCGGGGGATTGTGAGTACGTGCCCCTACAGCATCCGCGCCCGGGGAGGGCGGGATCAGGGAGGCTTTAAAGCAAGGCTGTGAAGTTCCAATAAAATCTTTCTTTAACTGCAGTTACAATTGGTGACCCCGACGGTCCAAACGATTTTTGGACCGGAGATGAACGACACCGCATCTGTTCATGCAGTTTCGTTGAAACTGACAAGCTTCTGGACGCTGCGACCTCACCTATGGTTCCAGCAAGCAGACGCCCAATTCCACATTTGGCAGATAACCTCAGAGGACACACGTTACTACTACGTGGTGAGCTCCCTCTACCAGGACACAGCAGCCCAGGTTGAGGAGTTCATACAGTCTCCCCCAGCGGACGGCAAGTACACGGAATTCAAAGCCCTGCTCCTAAGGACTTTCGGACTCTCACGGTGTGAGCGGGCTGCCCGTTTACTGCACCTGGATGGCTTGGGAGACAGACCTCCATCAGCTTTAATGAATGAGATGTTGTCTCTGGCCGGCGGACACAAACCCTGCCTCATGTTTGAGCAGGCATTCCTGAAGCAGCTGCCCGAGGACATACGCCTGCTGCTGTCCGATGCGGATTTCAGCGACCCCTGGAAGGTGGTAGCCCGGGAGGACTTGCTGTGGAATGCCAAGAAGGAGAGTGGGGCGTCCGTCGCACAGATCACTAGGCCTCGCTCCCAGCAGCAAACCAGACCAGGCCCGCCCACAGAGCCCGCTAACCCCAGAGGCAGGGGTGAGGAGACCAACGAACAATGGTGCTTCTATCATCAGCAGTGGGGTGCAGAAGCCCGCTGCTGTAGCCCGCCCTGCAAGTTCCTGGGAAACGCCAGGGCCAGCCGCCGCTGATGGCTATGGCGGCTGGCCATCGGGATAGCCTCCTGTATGTGTGGGACAAGAGGTCGGGATGCCGTTTTTTGGTCGACACCTGTGCCGAGATCAGCGTCTTACCTCCGTGGTGAACTACGTGTGCCTGTCTGGACACGCCCCCTGCTGACTGCTCCTGTGGCTTCTCCCACAGGCCCCTGTATAAAGGCAATCTGAGGCCTGATGCTCGGCCTCAGTCTCCAGGACGTAGTATGATGGTCACTCACTTCTGGTTCCTTCTTCCAGTCAATAAAAGCCGATATCTCGCCTTACATCTCAGAGTGAGTTAATTGATGGTGCATCAACCTCCGAGTTACGACACCTGCAACAGGGCACCGGGTCCCCCCCTGAGGGCCGTGAACGGCAGCATGGTAAAGACCTATGGCACCTGTACGGTGCAGCTACAGTTCGGCTCCAGCAGGTTCACGTGGGACTTCACACTGGCTGCCGTAGCCCAACTGCTTCTGGGTGCAGATTTTTTGCGGGCTCACAGGCTGCTGGTTGACCTGCCAAGGCGGAGACTGGTCCACGCCGAGACCTTTCAGACATTCTCCCTGGGAGAAGCCCAGTTGCCAGCCCCACACCTCGACTCCATCACGCTGTCCGACAACGACTTCATCAGAGTCCTGGCGGATTTCCCATTGGTTCTGGCACCGAAGTTCACGGCAGCCATGCCCCGACATGGCGTACAGCACCACATCCCGACCCAGGACCACCCTCCACGCCCGTGCTCGGCGGCTTCCCCCGGACAAGCTCCGACTGGTGAAGGAGGAGTTCAAGAGGATGGAGGAATTGGGGATCATCCGGCGGTCCAACAGCCCATGGGCCTCCCCCCTGCACATGGTGCCCAAAGTGACAGGGGGCTGGAGACCATGCGGCGACTACCGCAGGCTGAACGAGGCTACCACACCGGACCGCTACCCTGTGCCGCACATTCAGGACTTTGTAGCAAACCTGCACGGAGCACGGATCTTCTCCAAGGTAGACCTCATCCGGGGATACCATCAAATCCCGATGCATCCGGACGACGTCCCCAAAACGGCTCTCATCACCCCGTTCGGCCTTTTCGAGTTCCTCCGCATGCCATTCAGCCTGAAGAATGCCGCACAGATGTTCCAGCGGTTAATGGACGTGGTGGGATGCGACCTGGACTTTGCATTCATCTATTTGGACGACATCCTCATAGCCAGCGGCAGTCATCAGGAGCATCTGTCCCACCTCCGTCAACTCTACGCCCGACTGAGTGAGTACGGCCTAACAATCAACCCGGCCAAATGCCAGTCCGGGCTCAACACCATTGACGGGGCAACCCCTCTGCCCGCCAAGGTAGATGCGGTCCGCCATTTCCCCCAACCCACCACGATCAAAGGCCTTCAGGAATTCGTAGGTATGGTCAATTTCTACCACCGCTTCCTCCCTTCAGCTGCCTGAATCATGCGCCCTCTGTTCGCCCTGATGTTGGGTCCGGGCAAGGACATTACCTGGGACGGGGAGTCCGCCGCCGCTTTCATTAAAACGAAAGAAGCCTTGGCAAATGCCACGATGCTAGTGCACCCCAGAATGGACGTCCCTACCGCCCTCACGGTGGACGCCTCTAACACGGCAGTCGGTGGGGTACCGGAGCAACTCATCGCGGGTCGCTGGCAACCCCTGGCGTTTTTCAGCAAACACCTGCAGCCACCCGAGCTCCAATACAGTGCTTTCGACCGGGAGCTGTTGGCGCTATACCTGGCAATCCGGCATTTCAGGTACTTCTTAGAAGGTAGGCCCTTCACTGCGTTCACGGACCACAAGCCACTTACCTTTACGTTCACGAAGGTGTCCGATCCCTGGTCGTCCCGTCAGCAGCGCCATCTGTCCTACATCTCTGAATACACGACGGATGTCCGGCACGTCTCGGGTAAGGACAATGTCGTGGCGGACACGCTCTCCCGCCCTAACATTCATGCCCTTTCCCAAGGGGTAGACTTTGAGGCACTGGCAGAGGCGCAGCAGGCAGACGAGGAGATCCCAAGTTACAGAACCGTAGTCTCCAGTTTGCAGCTCCAGGACCTCCCCATAGGCCCAGGTGAGAGGACCCTACTCTGTGACGTCGACACCGGTCAGCCCCGTCCCGTCGTCCCGGCACCTTGGCGGCGACGTGTTTTCGACTCCATTCATAACTTAGCGCACCACTCCATCAGGACAACCGTCCGGATGGTCTCCAGCAGGTTCGTTTGGCACAGACTCTGCAAGCAGGTCAGTGAATGGGCCAGAACGTGCATGCACTGCCAGACGGCCAAGGTGCAGCGGCACACCAAAGCTCTGCCGCAGCGGTTCCACCCCACCCACCGGCGTTTCGAACATATTCATGTGGATATCGTGGGCCCCCGCCAGTGTTGCGCAGAGTGTGGCACCTCCTGACTATCGTGGACCGGTTCACAAGATGGCCAGAGGCGGTCCTGCTCACCGACACCACCTCCGAATCTTGCGCCCGGGCACTGATCACCACCTGGGTGTCCCGCTTTGGTGTACCAGCCCACATTACCTCCGACAGAGGCGCCCAGTTCACCTCCAGCCTGTGGTCAGCTATAGCCAGCCTTCTGGGGACACAGCTGCACCACACAACTGCCTACCACCCACAGTCGAACGGCCTGGAGCATTTCCACCGTCACCTGAAGTCGGCTCTCATGGCCCACCTGAGAGGAGCTAACTGGGTGGACGAGCTTCCCTGGGTCCTACTCGGCATCCGCACAGTACCCAAAGACGATCTGCACGCCTCGTTGGCTGAGTTGGTGTACGGCGCGCCCCTGGTCGTCACCGGGGAGCTCATACCAGCCCCAAGGGGGCAAGTGGAAGAACCCGCAGCGGTCCTGGGCAGACTACGCGAGAGGCTCGGTGACCTGGCCCCCATACCCACTTCACAGCATGGGCAGAACCCGACCTGCATACCCCAAGACCTGCAGAACTGTAAGTTTGTGTTTGTACGAAGGGGCAGGCATCGGCCACCGCAGCAACGGCCCTACGAGGGGCCGTTTATGGTGCTCAGGAACAAAAGGTCCACGTTCGTGCTGGACGTTGGGGGGAGAGAGGAGGTTTTCATGGTGGACCGACTCCAACCAGCCCATGTGGACTTGGCGCAACCTATCGAGTTTCCGGCACCACGGTGCAGAGGCCAACCTCCCAAACAGGGTCCGGCCCAGACTGTGGACATCGGAGGGTGTATCGCTGGTTCTGGGGGGGGGGGGCGTTATGTGGTGACCCACTTCCTAGCACACTCAAACCGGTTCACAAATAGCCAGCGCGCTGGCACAAAGGCCAGTCCTGAAAGGGCGCCAGGTCTGCTTCACCAACAAAGGGAAAAGCCTGCGGGGGATTGTGAGTACATGCCCCTACAGCATCCGCACCCAGGGAGGGCGGGATCAGGGAGGCTTTAAAGCAAGGCTGTGAAGTTCCAATAAAATCTTTCTTTAACTGCAGTTTACCGACTCCGTGTCGTTATTTTAGCGCTGCGTTAGCACACCGCTACACTAATACTTAGCCACTTAAAAATGAGAAAGATAATAAACCGATAGTTTAGCTGCTATACCGCTTTCTGTCAGTGAGTAAAAAACACAATGGTTTGTTTAAAAAGTACAAATCTTATAAAAATATTATTTAAAAAAGCAGTGGTTTCCAGCAGTGGGGAGAATAAAATGGGATTATTGAGGAATTGGCCGTTGGCTCATGACTAGTGAAATGGACCTGCTTCTGTGCTGTATGGTAGTAGTAGTTCATTCGAGTATGATCGTCTCCTTATGGGGTTGTCCTGTTGTTGGGTCCTCAGTTGGCCTTAGAATAAAATTCCTGCTAATTTTTTATACAACCTCATGGACCAACCATTGCTCTGAGCAGGAAATTTCCACGCAGCCTGAAAACTGTGTGGCACTTTGTTAAAACATTAGATAAAAGAAAATTCCATCTGTGCTGCAACGAAGACTATGTATGGGGGAGCACATCAGTTACTGTGTGGCCGGGCACCCGGGCAGCTTAGAGGGAACAGGGTTATAGGTGCCGATCCAGGATCCACATATTCTAGTGTAGGGCGGACACAAGTTAAGTGGAAGCTGTGGTTAGTGTATGCGTCTTTTGGTTGTTCGTTCTCCTTTCAGAGCTGCCGTTTATTCTCTGTGGCACAGCAGAGGTCACTTTCACGTAGGACAGCTCCCTCTTGAACAGATTTCCTCCAGGTCTATCTATTTAGTGCAAAGTCTTCCCAGTTTTTAGATGTGTTGTTGAATTTCTTCAGACTGATTTTGATGTTACTGTTGAAGTGTTTTCTTTCCCCACCAGGGGCTCACTGACCTTCAGCTGGGAGTAAAGGATCTGTTTGGGGAGATGAGTTAGGCATCTGAATGACCTTAGGCATCAGAGTTGGTATTGCTTTCTCTTGGTGGAAATGCTGATAGACACTCTAGGAGACCTCTCCTGTGTGTTAGTCCTGATGGAGGGTCTCAGCCCAGACATCGACTGTTTATTCCCCTCCATAGATGCTGCCTGACCAGCTGAGTTTTGTGTGTGTTACTCAGGAGTCAAGATTCAAGATTGTTTAATGACATTACCAGTACAAAAGTGTAAAGGGGAATGAAATAATTGTTACTCTGGAACTGATGCAGCACAAAAAAAACCCACAATAAGATAAAGACCACAATAATAAAAAAACATAGTAAATATACTGTAGATACATAATATTGTTTATGCACATAGATTGATTGTATGTCCATAAAGTGACACAAGGCACAGGAGTTTCTGTACATAAGGTGATTGACAGGAAATGATAAAGTAGTAGTGGTATTTGGGGGTGTGGAGGGGTGGGTTAGTGGGTGGAGGTGTTGATCAGCCTTACTGCTTGGGGAAAGTAACTGTTTTTGAGTCTGGTGGTCCTGGCATGGATGCTATGTAGCCTCCTCCCTGATGAGAGTGGCACAAACAGTCCATGAGCAGGGTGGATGGAATCCCTCATGATGTTACTGGCCCTTTTCTGGCAACTTTCTGTATACATGTCCTTGATGGTGGTAAGCTGGTGTTGGTGAGGCATTGGGCAGTTTTGACTACCCGCTTAGTGCCTTCCTGTGTAGTTCCCTGTGTAGTGCTGGACTGATCACATGGACATTGTCTCTCTCTGTAGAGTCTCCGCACTGGAGAATGTACTCAGTGAAGGACCAACACAGAAACCCTTAGAACAACTTCTGCACCAGAGTCTCCGAGGAAACAGCTATTCAGCTTTGATCTGCTGCCTGACACTGCCAGGTAATCTCGAATTGGAGAACCATTGTTAGGTTGCATACGGAGTGTTGTGTGTGAATCTGCTCATCCCTATTACTGAAAAGATGTGGAAATTCAGATTCAGATTTACGTATCACATGTACATCAAATCATGCAAAGAAAAACGTTGTCTGCATTAACAACCAACATACCCTCAGGATGTGCCACTGAGGTTATGGGTCAGGGGGTAAAATGTTTAAGGAGAACTTGAGGGGTGTGTTGTAATAAATTTTGTAAAATACTGAATGAACGTCTGAACAGTTCAAAATGACAGGTTAACTCTGTGAGCTTGCAGCATGTAGCTGTCTGGACAAGATAAACACAGTAGGTTTGCTAATGTCAAATGCTTGCTGACAGTGTTCCACATGCCATCCTGGGGCTGGAGATCTGTCGGTGTGTTTGGGTGGGAGGTAGGATGAGATTAGCTTGGCTGTTGTTCTGCTGAACACCGAGGCATGCTCTGTTGATGAGGGAATGTGTGGTTACACTTTTGGGCTGCCCTCAGCTCATCGCCAGGTTGTGTTGGTTGATCAAAGTTCAAAGTAAATTTATTATCAAAATACCTGTATCACCAAGTACAACATTGAGATTCATTTCATTTTCTTGTGGACATGCTCACTGAATCCATAGAATAATAGTCATAACAGAATCAATGAAAGACCGCACCAACTTGGGTGTCCAACCGGTGTGTTTAAGGCAACAAACTACAAATACAAAAAGAAAAAAATAATAATAATGAAAAAATAAGCAATAAATATTGAGAACATGAGATGAAGAGTCTTTGAAAGTGAGTCTATAGTTTGTGGGAACAGTTTAATGATGGCGCAAGTGGATTGAGTGATGTTATTCCCTTTGGTTCAGGGAGCCTGATGTTTGAGGGGTAATAACTGTTTCTGAACCTGGTGGTGTGGGTCCTGAGGTGCCTGTACCTTCTTCCTGATGGCAGCAGTGAGAAAAGAACATGATCTGGGTGGTTGGGTCCCTGATAATGGATCCTCCTTTCTTGCAGCAATGTTCTGTGCAGATGTGCTCAGTGGAGGGGAGGATTTTACCCATGAAGGACTGGCCATATCCACTACTTTTTGTACGATTTTTCATTCAAGGGCATTGGTGTTTCCATACCAGGCTGTGACACAACCAGTCAATATACTCTCCACCACACATCTAAAGAAGTACATTAAATTTTTAGATGTCACGCTGAATCTTTGCAAAGTCCAAAGGATGTAGAGGTGCTGCCATGCTTTCTTTGTAATTGCACTTACAGCATATGTTAGGCCCAGGACGTAGTGCAATTATGCTAATACAAACGACACATTTCACTGTATGTTTTGATGTACATGCGATAAATAAATGTATCTGAATCCAGACAGATCAATCCAAGGCATAGATTTATTAAGTTTGCACAAAGAAAAACCATTACCGGATGCAGAATTGTAACAAAGATCAAAGGATATTGATAATACTGATATTGAGAAAGCCGTTACCTCAATGAGGTGAACTCATTATGCTCAACAATAAGGTCTTGACTGAGGCATCAACTGACTGGGTTCTTTGTGTTAACTGTCTGGTTTCCTTCATAGATGCAGCCTAACCCACTGACTTAGACCATAAGTCCATAAACTATAGAAGTAGAATCAAGCCATTTGGTCCATGGAGTCTGCCCCATCATTCAGTCATGGCTAATTGTTTTTCTCAAGCCCCATTCTCTCACCTTCATCTCGTAAACCTTAACTCCCTTACCAATCAAAAACTGTTTTATTCCAGCATCTTCCCCTTTCCTTCTCAGTCCTGATGAAGGGCCTTGGCCTGAATCGTTGACTGTCTATTCATTTCCATAGATGCTGCCTGACCTCTGCTGAGTTCCTCCAGCTTTAGTGTGTGTTGCTTTGGATTTTCAAATCTCTTCTGTTTATGAAAACCTATCAATCTCTGCCAGTGACTTTACCTCCAGAGTGATCTGTGACAAAGACTTCTATGAATTCACTGTCCTCTGACTGAACAAATTCCCCTACATCTCCATTAGATTCCAGGCTGATAGAAACATTTTCACCCTGTCCTCTCTAACCTTTCCATATTTGAAAGTCCTGGGGTTCCTCCAACAGTTTGTTATTTCACTCCAGATATTTAGAGATACATCTGAAGTCTTTTGTGTCTCCTACAATCAGAATCAGGTTTATAATCATTGGCATATGCATGATATTTGTTGTTTTGTGTGAGAAATAAATTCTGTGCACTACATAAAATTTACTAGTAATTAAAATAGGAAATACAGTAAATGAACAAATAGTGCAAAAAGAGAGCAAAATAGTGAGGTAGTGTTAATGGGTTCATGGACCATTCAGAAATCTATGGTAGAGGAGAAGAGGCTGTTCCAATCAGGGCCCCAAACAGGCAACATTTCACCTGTGAATCAGTTGGTATTGTCTCTTGTATTTGTGCTCCCGATGTGACCTCCTCTACATCGGTGAAACCACTTTGTCGAGCAGTTCCATTCTATCCATAAGAAACAGAATTTTCCAGTGGCCAACCATTTTAATACCTATCCTCAATCCCATTCCAACCTTTCAGTCCACGGCCTCCACTTTTGCTACGATGAGCCACACTCAGATTGGAGGAACAACACCTCATATCCGTTTGGGTAGCCTGCAAACTAATGGAATGAACATTGATTTCTCCAGTTTTTTCCCTCCTCCTTCCCTCTTCTTCTGTTTTCACTCTGACCGCTTCTCCTCACCAGTCAATCAACTTTCCCACTTGCTCCTGCACTTACCCTTTTCCCCCCATGGCCCACTCTTCTGTCCTATCAGTTTGCTTCTTCTCCAGACCTTCACCTTTTCCACCTTTCACCTCCCAGCTTAATACTTCATCCCCCCTCCCCCACCCACCTGACATTCAACTGTAAACAAGAGAAAGTCTGTAGATGCTGGAAATCCAAGCAACGCACACAAGAACTGGAGGAACTCAGGCCTGAAATATCGACTGTTTATTCATCTCCATAGATGCTGCCTGATCTGCTGAGTTCCACCAGCATTTTGTGTGAGTGGTTCTAATACTTTCTCCCTTGTCTAACAATGTGTGTGTGTTCTGTCTCCCAGAGTCGTGGACTGGACAGACAGTCTCTGCACTGTCCCTTGCCCACAGAGTGACGGGACTGACAAACCAGGTGTCCCGATTCTGCTGGGATTGGCAGGAGGTCACACGGAAACTCCGCTCCGCCGTTGGAGAGCTGCGGAAGAAGGCGAGCAAGACCAATGACCTCTGCGGTCAAGATGTGGAACAATTAGGACGCTTTGTACAGGAATTACAGGCCAGTGGTGAACTCGCAGGAGTGTACACAATTGATCAATCCCCCCACTGAGAACCTTATCAGTTACAGTATTCAGTACTGACTTCAAATATATATTTACTATTTAGAGATACTGTGTGGAACAGGCCATCCAATCTAACGAGACCAACAAACACTGATTTAACCCCAGCCTAGTCACAGGACAATTTACAATGACCAATTAACCTACTAACCAGCATGTCTTTGGACTGTGGGAGGAAACACATGCACACACGGGAGGAACATACAAATTCCTTACAGAGGATGCCGGAATTGAACTCTGCGCACTGATGCCCTGAGCTGTATTGTGCTAACTGCTGTGTCATTGTGGCATCCTTTGTTGATATTGTAGTCACGGAGAAAGATAAAGATTAGCTTTATTTGTCACATGTACATCAAAACATACAGTGAAATGTGTTTGAGTAAATGGCCAACACAGTCAGAGGACGCACTGCGGGCAGCCCGCAAGTGTTGCCATGCTTCCAGTACCAACATAACCGGCACACGGCTGAGTGACCATCACCCGTGTGCCTTTGGAAACCAGAGCACCCAGAAGAAATCTACATCATCATGAGAAAAATATGCAAACTTCCTACAGACGGCAGCAGGAATTGAACTGGTCACTGGTGCTGTAATAGTGTTATTGTATATAAACAGAACTTTTGCCCGAACTGACTCATGTCCCAGATGTCTATCTGAACTGCTCCCATTTGTCTCTGTTAGGACCATATATTAAAGTCTTTCTATCCATGAACTTGTCCAAATGGCCATGAAATTTTGGAATTTTCTCCACCACCACTACTTCCTCTGACAGTTCACTTCACATACTCACCATACTGACCGTTCACATCCCAATGCCACCACACAGACTGTTCCCAACCCCACCACACGGATAGTTCCCAATCCCAGCACAGAGACAGTTCACATCTCCATTCCACTCCCACTATACTGACCGTTCACATCCCAATCCCACTACACAGACAGTTCCCATCCCAATCCCAGTCCCACTATACTGACAGTTCACGTCCCAATTCCAGTCCCACTATACTGACAGTTCACATTCCAATCCCAGTCCCACTATACTGACAGTTCACATCCCAGTCTGAGTCCCACCACACAGACAGTTCACATCCCAATCTCAATCCCACCACACTGAAGTTCACATCCCAATCCCACCACACTGACCGTTCCCAATCCCACCACATGGACAGTCCACATCCCAATCCCACCACACTGAAGTTCACATCCCAATCCCACCACACTGACCGTTCCCAATCCCACCACATGGACAGTCCACATCCCAATCCCACCACACTGACCGTTCCCAATCCCACCACATGGACAGTCCACATCCCAATCACACCACACTGAAGTTCACATCCCAATCCCACCACACTGACCGTTCCCAATCCCACCACATGGACAGTCCACATCCCAATCCCACCACACTGAAGTTCACATCCCAAACCCACCACACTGACCGTTCCCAATCCCACCACATGGACAGTCCACATCCCAATCACACCACACTGAAGTTCACATCCCAATCCCACCACACTGACCGTTCCCAATCCCACCACACAGACAGTTCACATCCCAATCTCAATCCCACCACACTGAAGTTCACATCCCAATCCCACCACACTGACCGTTCCCAATCCCACCACATGGACAGTCCACATCCCAATCCCACCACACTGAAGTTCACATCCCAATCCCACCACACTGACCGTTCCCAATCCCACCACATGGACAGTCCACATCCCAATCCCACCACACTGACCGTTCCCAATCCCACCACATGGACAGTCCACATCCCAATCACACCACACTGACCGTTCACAATCCCGCCACATGGACAGTCCACATCCCAATCCCACCACACTGAAGTTCACATCCCAATCCCACCACACTGACCATTCCCAATCCTATCACATGGACAGTCCACATCCCAATCCCACCACACTGACCGTTCCCAATCCCACCACATGGACAGTCCACATCTCAATCCCACCACACTGACCGTTCCCAATCCCACCACATGGACAGTCCACATTCCAATCACACCACACTGACAGTTCATATCCCAATCCCAATCCCACTATACTGACAGTTCACATCCCAATCCCAGTCCCACTATACTGACAGTTCACATCCCAGTCTGAATCCCACCACACTGACAGTTCACATCCAAACTCCACCACACTAACCATTCGCATCCCAATCCCACCTCACAGACAGTGCACTTCGCAGTCGCACCACACTGATGTTCACATCCCAATCCCACCACATGGACAGTCCACATCCCAGTCCCAGTCCCACTATACTGACAGTTCACATCTCAATCCCACCACACTGACAGTTCACATCCCAATCCCAGTCCCACTATACTGACAGTTCACATCCCAATCCCACCACACTGACAGTTCACATCCCAATCCCAGTCCCACTATACTGACAGTCCACATCCCAGTCCCAGTCCCACTATACTGACAGTCCACATCCCAGTCCCAGTCCCACTATACTGACAGTCCACATCCCAGTCCCAGTCCCACTATACTGACAGTCCACATCCCAGTCCCACTATACTGACAGTCCACATCCCAGTCCCACTATACTGACAGTTCATATCCCAATCCCAGTCCCACTATACTGACAGTTCACATCCCAATCCCACCACACTGACAGTTCACATCCCAATCCCACCACACTGACAGTTCATATCCCAATCCCAGTCCCACTATACTGACAGTTCACATCCCAATCCCACCACACTGACAGTTCACATCCCAATCCCACCACACTGACAGTTCATATCCCAATCCCAGTCCCACTATACTGACAGTTCACATCCCAATCCCACCACACTGACAGTTCACATCCCAATCCCACCACACTGACAGTTCACATCCCAATCCCAGTCCCACTATACTGACAGTCCACATCCCAGTCCCACTATACTGACAGTTCATATCCCAATCCCAGTCCCACTATACTGACAGTTCACATCCCAGTCTGAATCCCACCACACAGACAGTTCACATCCCAATCCCAGTCCCACTATACTGACAGTTCACATCCCAGTCTGAATCCCACCACACTGACAGTTCACATCACAAAACCTAACACACTGAAGGAGTGCAAGCTGGCAGGTGAGAAGTAAGATCAGGTGAGGAGGAAGGTGGGTTGAAGTTAGAAGCTGGGTGGAGATAGGTGGAAAAGGTAAAGACCAAGAGAAGAAAGATTCTGATTGGAAGAGAACAGTGGGTCATGGAAGAAAGGGAAGGAAAAGGGGCACCAGCAGAGCTCCCCTCTGCCCCATTCCTTTCTTGTCATGATAAGACCAGAAAACATAAGGCATAAGAGTAGAATTAGGCCATTCAGCCCATAAAGTCTGCTCAGCCATTCCATCATGATGGAATGAGGGGAAGAAGCTGTTCCTGATGGCAGATGGCAGAGGGGAAGAAGCTGTTCCTGATGGCAGATGGCAGAGGGGAAGAAGCTGTTCCTGAATCACTGAGTGTGTGCCTTCAGGCTTCTGTACCTCCTACCTGATGGTAACAGTGAGAAAAAGGGCATGCCCTGGGTGTTGGAGGTCCTTAATAATGGAAGCTGCCTTTCTGAGACACTGCTCCCTGAAGATATCCTGGGTACTTTATAGGCTAGTACCCAAAATCTCGCTAGATTTACAACCATCTGAAGCTTCTTTCGGTCCTGTGCAGTCGCACCCCCCCCCCCCAAACATACCAGACAGTTAATCAGCCTGTCAGGATGCTCTCCATGGTACAACTATAGAAGTTTTTGAGTGTATTTGTTGACATACCAAATCTCTTCAAACTCCAAATGAAGTATTGTCACTGTCTTACTTTCTTTATAACTACATTGATATGTTGGTACCAGGTTAGATCCTCAGAGATCCTGACACCCAGGGACTTGAAGCTGCTCACTCTCTCCACTTCTGATCCCTCTATGAGGATTTATGTTCTATGAGGAGTTTGTTGTTGAGACTACTAGGCAATCAGCTATACTACATTGGGTGTTATGTAATGAACTGGTGATTAGGGAGCTTAAGGTAAGAGAACCCTCAGGAGACAGTAGACACAATATGCTTGAGTTCGACTTGAAATTTGATAAAGGGAAAGTAAAATTTGGCATAGAAATATTTCAGTGGAGTAAAGGAATTCACAGTGGTATGAGAGAGGAGTTGACCAGACTAAATTGGAAGGAGATGCTGGCAGGAATGACAGCAGAGCAGAAACGGTGTGAGGTTCTGGGAAAATGAGGAAAATGCAGAATAGATGCATTCCAAAAACAAAAAAATACTCAAATGGCAAAAGAGTAACTTAGGGAAATCAAAGCTATTGTAAAAGCAAAAGAAAGTGCATAACACAAAGCAAAATTTTCTTGGGAAGACAGAGGATTGGGAAGCTTTTAAATACCTACAGAGAGCAACTAAAAGAGTCCTTGGGAGTACAAAGTTGAAATATAAACGCAAGCTAGCAAACAGTATCAAAGTGGATCATAAAAGCTTTTTCAAGTATGTAAAAAAAAAGAGAAATGAGAGTGGATTTAGGATCGTTAGAAAATGTGGCAGAAGAAATAATAATGGGGCACAAGTGATGGCAGATGAACTAAATGAGTATTTTACATCAGACTTCACTGTGGAAGACGCTAGCAGTGTGCCAGATGTTGAGGAGTGTGCGGGAAGAGGTGAGTGCAGTTACTATTATAAGTGAGAAAGTGCTCATAAAGCTGAAAGAGTCAAGGGTACGTAAGTCACCCGGACGAGAGGAACTGCACCCTAGGGTTCTGAAAGAGGTAGTGGTAGAGATTGTGGAGGCATTAATAATTAACTTTTCAAAAATCATTGGACTCTGGCATGGTGCCAGAGGACTGGAAAATTGCAAATGTCACTCCACTCTTAAAGAAAGGAGGAAGGCAGCAGAAAGGAAATTATAGACAAGTTAGCCTGACCTCAGTGGTTGGGAAGACGTTGGAGTCAATTGTTAGGAGTACTTGGTGACACAAGACAATGTCAGCAGGATTTCCTTAAGGGTAAGCCTTGTCTGACAAACTGTTGGAATTCTTTCAGAAGATTACAAGTAGGATAGATAAAGGAAATGCAGTATATGTTGTATATTTGGACTTTCAGTTTAAAAGCTCATGGTATTACAGGAGTTTTTCTAACATGGTTAGAGCATTGGCTGATTGGTAGGAGGCAGCCAATGGGAATAAAAGGATTGTTTTCTGGTTGGCTGCCAGTGACCAGTGGTGTTCTGTAGGGGTCGGTGTTGGGACCATTTATTTTTATGCTGTAGATCAATGATTTAGATGATGGAATAGATGGCTTTGTTGCCATGTTTGCAGATGATAGAAAGATTGGTGGAGGGACAGGTAGTGTTGAGGAAACAGGTAGGCTACGGAAGGACATAAACAGATTAGGAGAATGAGCAAGAAAGTGGCAAATGATATACAATTTTGGAGAATACATTATCAAGTACGTTGGTGGAAGAAATAAATGTGCAGATTATTTTCTAAATGGAGAAAAAATCCAAAAATCTGAGATGCAAGTGGGCTTGCAGAACAACGTAAAGGTTAGCTTGCAGTTTGAGTCGGTGGTGAGGAGGGCAAATGCAATGTTAGCATTCATTTCAAGATATCTAGAATACAAGAGCAGGGATGTGATGCCGAGGCTTTATAAGGCACTGGTGAACAGTTTTAAGGTCCACATCTAAGAAAAGGCATTGGAGAGGGTCCAGAGGAGGTTCACAAGGATGATTCTGGGAAAGAAAGGGTTATCATTAGGAGGAACAGTCGATGGCTCTGGGTCTGTACTCACTGGAATTTAGAAGGATGGGGGTGATCTCATTGAAACATTTTGAATGTTGAATGGCTAGACAGAGTACATATGGAAAGGATGTTTCCCATGGTAGTGGAGCCTAGGACAATAGGGAACAATCTCAGGATAGAGGGGCGTTCATTTAATACAGAGATGCGGAGAAATTTCTTTAGCATGTAGGTGGTGAATTTGTGGAATTTATTACCACAGACAGTGGTGGCCAGGTCATTGGGAGTATTTAAGGCAGAGCTTGACTGGCCAGGGCATCAAAGGTTATGGGGAAAAGACTGGGGAGTGGGGCTGAGGTGACCAAAAAATGATCAGCCATGATAGAATGGTGGAGCAGACTCGATGGACCAAATGGCCGCATACTCCTCCTATGTCTTATGGTCTTACGAAGGGTCTCAGCCAGAAAAATTGACTGTTTATTCATTTCTGAAAATGCTGCCTGGCCTGCTGAGTTCCTCCAGCATTTTGTGTGTGTTACTCTGGATTTCCAGCATCTGCAGAATCTATTGAGTCTGTGACCTCCGAGTCACCTGCTGTTTGAACCTCCTGAATTCTAGAAAATATTTCTTTTTATCAAGGGGCAAGAATTAAAGGGAGGAAAGGGTTAAAGGAAGACCCATCAACATACATACGGGCATCTGTCTACAGATGTGCAGTAGAGAACATCCTAACATCCTAAACAAGCTGCATGTTACATGTTACAGAAACTCCATCGTGGCAGACATGGAGACTCCATAATGGGTAGTCAAAACTCTCCAATACCTCACCATCAAGGTCATACATACAGAAAGGTGCCAGAAAAGGGTCAGTAACTTCATGAGGGATCCCATCCACCCTGCTCATGGACTGTTTATCCAACTTCCATCAGGGAAGGGACTACGTAGCATCCACGGCAGGACCACCAGACTCAGAAACAGTTACTTCCCCCAAGCAGTGAGGCTGATCAACACTCCCACAGACTAACCCACCCCTCCACACCCCCAACCACCACTACTTTATCATTTCATGGGAACACAGAAACATAGAAACCCTACAGCACAATATAGGCCCTTTGGCCCCCAATGCTGTGCCGAACATGTACTTGCTTTAGAAATTACCTAGGGTTACCCATAGCCCTCTGTCTTTCTAAGCTCCATGCACCGAGTCACCTTATATACAGACTTTCCTGTGCCTAGGCCACTTTATGGACATACAATTTATATATATAAAAGCTTTCTTATGTATTTATATTTTTTGTGTTTTTTATTGGATCTGGAGTAACAAACATTTCATTCTCCTTTACACTTGTGCACTGGAATGATGTTGAACAATCTTGAATCTGATACAGATGGTGAAACAGCAACGCTGGGAGAAGAAGGAGGAGAACTCTGCAAAGTGTAAAGAGGAATGGAGGCAGCACCTCAGGGCAAAGGTTGGTCTTGATGGGCCATGGGGGAACTACCAACGTCCAGGTTCAGGATGATAAAAGCACTTCACCCTCTAGGAGGGATCTTCAAGTGAAGTCAAAGACAACTTAATATCAAAGTATGTTTACTCACAGTGGGCACTTCATTAGCACACCTATGCACCAGCTCGCTAATGCATATCTCTAATTTGCCAACCATTTGGCAGCAACTCAATTCATAAAAGCATGCAGACGTGGTCAAGAGGTTCAGTTATTGTTCAGACCAAACATCAGAATGGGGAAAAATGTCGTTCCAAATGACTTTAACTGTGGAATGATTGTTGATGCTAGATGGGGTGGTTTAAGTATCTCAGAAACTGTTGATTTCCTGGGATTTTCACGCACAACAGTTGGAAGAGTTTATGGAGAAAGAATAATGTGGAAAAACAAAAAAAAACATCCAGTGAGCACCTAATTCTGTGAGTGAAATTGCCTTATTAATGAGAAAGGTCAAGGCAGAATGGACAGGCTGGTTCAAGCTGACAGGAAGGCGAGCGAGAGATCGTGGAGTGAGTAGGAGACAGTTCCTTGTGGATCTTACGAGCCTGTTTTAAAAGTGAGCAAGGCCTGTTGGGACTTGTTTTCAGAGCAGGCATTTGTGTGGGCTAATAGTAATTTAGCAAGGGCCAAGTAAAAGAAGTGAGGTGTGAGCAGAGTGCCATTGTGTGAGTGGACAGTGATAGAGAGTTCAGGCTTTGGCTCAATAATCATTCCATTGAGTTGCTGCCACATGATTGGTTGATTAAATATTTGCATTACCGAACTGGTATACAGGTGTACCTAATAAAGTGGCCACAGAGTGTACTAAACAAAGACTGACAAGCAACCACTGTGCAAAGAAGACAATCAAGAACAAATAATACTGATAACATGGCTTGTGGAAACCTTGAAAGTGAGTCCATAGGTTGTGGGATCAGTTCTGAGCTGAGGTGAGTGAAGTTATCCCCCCGGTTCAGGAGCCTGATGGTTGAGGGGCAATAACTTTTCCTCAAGCTGGTGGTGAGGGACTTAAGGTGGTGAAAAGAGAGCTTAGCCTGGATGGTGGAGGTCACTGATGGTGGACACTGCTTTCCTGTGGTGGCGCTCCTTGTAAATGGGGGAGGGGGGACTGGACTGTATCCACCACTCTCTATAGAATTTTCCTTTTCTGGCCATTGGTGTTTCCATTCCAGGCCATGGTGCATCTATATTGGATAACTGGGATAGAAGCTGTCCTTGAGCCTGGTGGTCCATGCTTTCAGGCTTTTGTATCTTCTGCCCGATGGGAGAGGGGAGAAGAGAAAACATGGAATATTACAGTCCCTTCGGCCCACAACCTTTTAATCTCCAAGATCAATCCAAGGCTTCCCCCCCACACAGGAGAGAGAGCAGAATGTGATCCTCTCTCCATGAGTCACTGATTATTTTGCACTAAATAGACTTCGGGTTTTGTTGTTCCAAATGTGTTCTTTCTTACAAAATATATATATTGTTTTTCTTGTGAATGCTGTTTAACTCGCGCTCTGTGCCGGTGATGCTGCTGAAAGTCAGTTTTTCACTGCATGTGGACTCGTGCAGACAATGTTAAACTTGATCTTGACTGGCTGAGTATTTCCAATGTGGTAAATGATGCTAAGAGTCATAGATGGAGCAGACAGCCAGAGAACTTCACCCGGTTGGAAATGGCTGATACAAAGGGGCATAATCTTAAGGTGATTGGTGGGGGGGCGGGGAGGATGTCAGAGGTAGGATTTTCACATAGAGAGTGGTGAGTGTGTGGAATGTGCTGTCAAGTGTGGTGGTAGATATATTAGGGGCATTTAAGAAACACTTAGTTTCTTAAATGGGATGATAGAAAAATGGAAGACTGTGTTGGAGGGAAGAGTTAGATTGATCTTAGAGTAGGTTAAAGGTTGGCACAACAACTTGGGCCAAAGGGTCCTGTACCATGCTGCACTGATCTATGTTTTATATCACTGGACAATATTTTTTTCCAAAAGGGCTGCTTCCTCAGAATTCTTTTCATTTATGGAAGACTTCTTGAAGCTGAACACAATTATAATTTCAGACTACTTGTGTAATATAGGAATCTGGAGAAACAAGAAATTAAATTTTATCGACTATAATGTGTTTAAACGCATACTGGTGCTGACACTTTTGCAATAGTTCAATTAAGCTAAAAATGTTTGGTTGATGATTTTTGTTTGTACTCAGTGTCTGCGGCTTCTTGCTTTAGTGTCCAACAATAATCTGCCAGCATTGTTGGATTCCAGTTGCCTTGGTATCACTTCACCATGACCACAATGTCCAGGTGAAACCTTCCACCATGCTCGTCACTGACAGCACCAAGATTTGCAGGGCAGAAGTCTAAATGGTATTGCAGAAAATTAATCTTTTTCCACTTCATGGTTTTGTATGCTTGAAACATGTTGTCAACCAGCTGCATGTAGTCTGGTATTTTGTCGCTGCCAAGAAAATTTTAAACATTTTTGAATGTCTTCCTTGCGATTTTCTCCAGTCCCACTAGAATTGCCTGTCATTGATGACCTGTTTGATTTGTGGAACAACAAAAATGCCTTCCTTAATCTTGGCATCAGTTATTCTGACTTGAGTTATGAGCTGAATTAACGTATAGACAATTATGAAAAAGTACTGCACGATAGGGTGATTTTCATGACCAGCCTCCCAAAACCTATGAGATACCCCCTAGAGTACTCAGGAAGCAAAATCATTGTTGTCCGGTGTATTCTATGTGTTATGTGTCCAGACTGCTGACCAGACACAAAGTCATGTGTTGACTGTGCCCATCTTCTCCCAGCAGGTCACAGATCCCAGAAATCTCCCATTGGAAGACCGGCATTGCTCCATACAGTCACCATGTGTGCTCCTTCAGAGATACAGTCAGGAAAAGGATAAAATCAGGCAGATGAAGCAGGAGCTGAGAGATCAGGTTGCAGAATATCTCAAAGGTGAGAGAAAGCCCCACAGCACCGACAGGTTTAGCACATAAAATTCACATCTGTATTCTGAACTTTAATTTTATATAATTCTTTATTCTGTATAATTGTTGAAAGTTGTCATTTTTTGTTACACCTTGCACCAATACACCACAGTAAATTCCTCATACACATATACACTCGGTGGCCACTTTATTAGGTACACATGTACACCTGCTCATTAATGCAAATATCTAATTAGCCAATCATGTGGCAGCAACTCAATGCATAAAAGCATGCAGACATGGTTAAGAGGTTCAGTTGTTGAATATCAGAATGAAGAAAAAATGTAATCTAGGTGACTATGACTATGAAATGATTGATGGCGCCAGACAGGGTGGTTTGAGTATCTCAGGAACTGCTGATCTCCTGGAATTTTCACACACAGCAGTCTCTGGAGTTTACAGAGAATGGTGCAAGAAACAAAAAACATCCAGTGAACAGCAGTTCTATGGGTGAAAGTGTCTTGTTAATGAGAGAGGTCAGAGGACAATGGCCAGACTGGTCCGAGCTGACAGGAAGGTGACAGTAACTCAAACAATGTCACGTTACAACAGTGGTGTGCAGCAGAGCAGTTCCAAATGCACAACACGTCGAACCTTGAAGTGGATGGGCTACAGCAGCAGAAGACCATAAGATATAGGAGCAGAAGTAGGCCATTCGGCCCATTGAGTGTACTCCACCATTCAACCGTGGGCTGATCCAATTCTTCCAGTCATCCCCACTCCCCTGCCTTCTCTCCATACCCTTTGCTGCCCTGGCTAATCAAGAACCTATCTATCTTTGCCTTAAATACACCCAATGACTTGGCCTCCACAGCCACTTGTAGCAATAAGTTCCACAGATTTACCACCCTCTGACTAAAGTAATTTTTCTGCATCTCTGTTCTAAATGGACATCCTTCAATCCTGAAGTCATGCCCTCTTGTCCTAGATTCCCCTACCATGGGAAATAACTTTGCCATATCTAATCTGTTCAGGACTTTTTCTATGAGATCCCCCCCCTCATTCTCCTGAACTCCAGGGAATACACCCAAGAGCTGCCAAATGTTCCTCATACGGTAATGCTTTCATTCCTGGAATCATTCTTGTAAATCTTCTCTGAACTCTCTCCCATGTCAGTATATCCTTTCTAAAATAACGAGCCCAAAGCTGCACAACATACTCCAAGTATGGTCTCATGAGTGCTTTATGGAGCCTCAACATCACATCCCTGCTCTTATATTCTGTACCTCTAAAAATGAATGCCAACATTGCATTCGCCTTCTTCACAACCGACTCAACCTGGAGGTTAACCTTTATGGTATCCTGCCCAAGGATTCCCAAGTCCATTTGCATCTCTCCCCATCTAAATAGTCTGCCTGTTTATTTCTTCCCCCAAAGTGCATGACCATACACTTTCGAACATTGTATTTCATTTGCCACTTCTTTGCCCATTCCCATAAACTATCTAAATCTCTCTGCAGGCTCTCTGTTTCCTGAACACCAATTGCTCCTCCACCTATCTTTGTATCATCAGCAAATTTAGCCACAAATCCACTAATCCCATAGTCCAAATCATTGACATACATCATAAAAAGCAGCAGGTTTGTAAGGCAGGATTGTCCTTTCAGGAAACCATGCTGGCTTTGGCCTATCTTGTCATGTGCCTCCAGGTATGCTATAATCTTGTCCCTAACAATCGATTCCAACAACTTCCCAACCACTGATGTCAGGCTAACAGGTCTATAGTTACCTTTCTGCTGGCTCCCACCCTTCTTAAATAGCGGAGTAACATTTGCAATTTTCCAGTCATCCACTACAAAGCCAGAATACAGGTATATCGACCCTTGAAAGATCTTTGTTAATGCATTGTCCGCAATCTCTCCAGCTACATCCTTCAAAACCTGAGGGTACATTCCATCAGGTCCAGGAGATTCATCCACCTTCAGACCATTAAGCTTCTTGAGTACCTTCTCAGTCATAATTTTCACTGCACATACTTCACTTCCTTGACACTCTTGAATGTCCGGTATACGACAGATGTCTTCCACTGTGAAGACTGATGTAAATTATACATTCAGTTTGTCTGACATCTCTGCATCTCTCATTACAATATCTCCAGCATCATGTTGTATTGGTCAGAAATCTACCCTCAACTCTCTTTTACCCTTTATATTTTTAATCTTAAATAAGTTTTTAGTATCTTCTTTGATATTAGTTGCCAGCTTCCTTTCATAATTCATCTTTTCCTTCCTAATGATCTTCTTAGTTTCCTTGTGCAAGTTTTTAAATGCTTCCCAATCTTCTATCTTCCCAATAGCTCTGACTTCCTTGTATGCCCTCTCTTTTGCTTTTACTTTGGCTCTGACTTCACTTGTCAGCCATGGTAGTGTCCTCCTTCCATTCAAAAATTTCAAAAAATTTGGAATATATCTGTCTTACACTTCCCTCATTTTTTGCAGAAACTCCATCCATTGCTCCTCTGCTGTCCTTCCTGCTAGTGTCTCTTTCCAGTAAACACTGGCCAGTTCCCCTCTCATGCCATTGTAATTTCCTTTATTCCACTGAAATACCGACACATTGGATTTTAGTTTCTCCTTCTCAAATTTCAAAGTGAACTCAATCATATTGTGATCATTTTTCCCCAAGGGTTCCTCAACCTTGAGCTCTCTTATCACCTCCAGATCATTGCACAACACCCAATCCAGCACAGCCAATCCCCTAGTGGGCTCAAAACAAGCTGTTCTAAAAAGTCATCCCTTAGACATTCTACAAATTCTCTCTCTCGAGGTCCAGTATTGGCCTGCTTTTCCCAATCCACTTTCATGTTAAAATCCGCAATGATTATTATGACATTTCTCTTCTGGCACACTGTTTCTATCTCCTTCTGTAATTTGTAATCCACATCCTGGCTGCTGTTTTATATATATATATACACACACACAAGATTACTGAAATATTATTGAAATATTAAATAAACAAAGTGCAGTTCAGGTAGACACTATGTCACCAAACACTTTTTGCAGTGTTTAGTGGAGGGCATTTGAACTGGTTGCATTACTATCTGGTGTGGAAGGTCCACTTCAGAAAGTTTTGGAAAAAGCTGCAGAAAGTTGTAAACTCGTCCAGCTCCATCACAGGCACTAGTCTCCCCAACAATGAGGACATCCTTAAAAGGCAATACTCCATCATGAAGGACTTCCCGTCCTCCCATCACCCAGGACATGCCCTCTTCTCATTGCTACCATCAGGGAGGTGGTACAGGAGCCTGAAGACACACACTCAATGATTCAGGAACAGCATCTTCCCCTCCGCCATAGATATGTGTATATATGTATAATTTATAGTTTGTTAAAATAAATATTCTGTACTGCAATGTACTGCTGCTGCAAAGCAACACAACATTTGCCAGTGATATTAAACCTGATTCTGAAGTCATTCCATTTGTTTTCATTCTTCCAATTAACTGGTTGGGGAAAGCCGGGAGCAGGAGTACGGATGCGAAGGCGGCCCTGCTCAGCAACATGCAGCAGTTAAGGGAGAGGCTTCAGGTGGAGACAGAGCATTTTCAGCACGTCAGGGAGGAACTGGAGTTGATGGAGAGTGTGGCCGAACTCAGCCAGGTGTGTGTTACTCACCATCGACAATCATTCCGTCTGTGCTCTGGGGTCAGTTAACTCGGCTACATAATTCGAATACTTGCTTTATTTGCTTTCGAGCTGGTGTGGAAAGAAAGAGAGAGATCAGCTTCATTTGTCAATTGTACATCGAGGCACATAATGAAATGCTTCATTTGCCTCAAACCAATAGCAGCAGGTCAGGCTGAGGCCTTTCATCAGGGCTGTAAAGGAAGGGGAAGAAGCCAGACTTAGAAGGTGGGGGAGAGCAAGGAGTACAAGCTGGGAGGTGATAAGTGAGACCAGGTGAGGGGGAAGGTGGGTGGGGATGAAGTGAGACACTGGGAGGTGATAGATGAAACCAGGCGAGGGGGAAGGTGGATGAAGTGAGACACTGGGAGGTGATAGGTGAGACCAGGCGAGGGGGAAGGTGGGTGGGTGGGGGAGGGGGATGAAGTGAGACACTGGGAGGTGATAGGTAGAAGAGGCAAAGGGCTGAAGTGAAGGAATCTGATAGGAGAGGAGAGTGGACCATGGGAGAAAATGAAGGAGAAGGGGCATCAGAGGGAGGTGATGGGCAGGTGGGGAGAAGAGGAGGGGTGAGAGGAAACCAGAATGGGGAATGGAGAAAGAGATAGAAGGGAGAAGGGGAGTAATTATTAGAAAATGAAACTGTTGTTCATGCTGTCAGATTGGAGGTGCTTGTCCTAGTTTTTACACAGAAGGTGGTGGGTGGGGGTAGAGGCAGATACATCAGGTACATCAAAGAGACACTGAGACAGACACATGGATGTTAGAAACATGAACATGGAGGACGATGTAGGAGGGAAGGGTCTGTACTGTGCTGTACTGTTCTGAGTTCCACAGTCATCCTTACCTCATGCTTTGAATTTATCTATGACACACACAAGGACACTGTACCATTGCAATCTGGCCTTGACCAACTCTATACAGAGGCACAGGAGAGGAGGACAAGACTGGCTGAAGATAATGCTGCCCTGGTACAACAGGAACTGCTGAGGATGGAGCAGGAGCTGGAGCTCCGACAGGTAGGTGTAACACTCAGGCTCGGCCAGCTCGTGGTCATCTAGGGGAAAACAGCCTCTGGCTCCACCAAACTGAGAATTCACGTTTGTGTGGATGCTGTGTAATGTACTGCCCAGTTACAACCCACAATATAAAATATCAGACTGTACACTATAAGCAATTAAATGACTGAACTTTATGAATCTTAATCTCAATATAGGGTTAGTAATGAAAAATTTAAAAAGGGGTCCATTTCAAGAAAAAGTCAAAAGTTCACGTTGGAGTTCACTTAGTAGTCCTTCTTCCTCCATCGGTCTCCTCCGAGCGTTGCCGATCTTCGCCCTTCAGATCCCAGTCCAATCCGTCCGGTGGTCTACCAGCTCTCTCCACACGTGTCGTCCCTCTTCACCTCTCCTCGACAAAAAGACCGCGAAAACACATCCTTCCAGATTCACAAGACAGAGCAACAATCTCCAATTGGCTAACATGCATACCACAGTCTTGTTATCTCCAGCCATAACCCAAACATTGCTGCTACAGAGAAACCATTACCTCAGCAGTGAACATCACAGAGAAGCCATTACCTTAGCCTTAGCAGTGAAACATTACAAAGAAGCCATTACATTAGCAGTGAATTCTTACAGCACGTTACAAATGATTCACTTCACAAAGGCTATCAGAGAAGATGAGACATTGGTGAGACCACACTTGGTAACACGTGCTGCTCTGGCCACCGTTCTACAGGAAGGATGTCACCACACTGAAACAGGTGCAGAAAATATTCATGAGGGCGATAGATGATCAAACATTGCAGCACAGTACAGAACATCATGCCAACTCTTTAACCTACTCTACGATCAATCTAACCCAGGGGTGTCAAACTCATTTTAGGTCACGGGCCGGATTGAGCAAAATGCAGCTTCATGCGGGCCGGATCAGTCGGATGCGTGCAAACGCAGCTTTCGTTGCCTCCGTTTTTTCAGCCTGCTCTCATGTGTCTCAGTCTCTGCTATAACTACAACATGTTTCACTTTACAAATTCCGTTTCTTATGAAGAAGACTGCTGAGCAAGACTGCCGAATAAACACTAAAAACCCTGAAAACCTGGTACCTGAATAAACTCAGCATTAGCCATATCATACGCCATAGGCGCTTCGATTACTGGGGCCAGCTTTAATAGTAATTAGATATTATCTCGCGGGTCAAAGATAATTCTACCGCGGGCCAGATTTGGCCCGCGGGCCTTGAGTTTTACATATATGATCTAACCCTTTCCTCTTACCTAGCTCTTCATCTCTCTTTCATCCATATGCCTAACTAACAGCATCTGGAGTGCCCCCTAATGATTCTGCCTCTACCACCACCCCTGGCAGTGTGTTCCACACACCCACTACTCTCTGTAAAAAACATACCCCCCTATGCTTTGCTCCAGTTGCCTTGAAGTTATTCCCCCCTTGTAATAGCCATTTCCACCCTGGGAAAAAGTCTCTGGCTGTCCACTTTATCTATGCCCCTTATCATCTTATACACCTCTGTCATGTCACTTCTCATCCTCCTTCTCTCCAAAGAGAAAAGTCCCAATTCACTCAACCTATCCTCATAAGACATGTTTTCTAATCCAGGCATCATTCTAGTAAACCTCCTCTGCATCCTCTAAAGCTTCCACATCCTTCTAAAAATGAGGTGACACAATATTCCAAGTGTAGTTTATAGTTTTTTCTTTTAGAACTGAAACATTACTTCATGGCTTTTGAACTCAATCCCCCGTCTAATGAAGGCCGACACACCAAATGCCTCTTTAACCACCCTATCAACTTGATTGGGGCTTTTCTCGTCATTGACAAACACGGTCCGAGTACTGGGGGCAGCCCACAAGTGTCATCGCGCTTTCTGCACCAACATAGCATGTCCACAATTCACTAACCCTAATCCGTGCATCTTTGGACTGTGGGAGGAAACCGGAGCAAGCAGAATGTACAAACTCCTTGCAGAGAGCAGTGGGAATTGAATCCCGATCGATGATCACTGGCACTGTGAAGTGTTACGCTAGCTGTATGCTACTATGTTGCCTCTAAACATATTCCGCTTCACCTGCCACCCTGCCCTCCTGAAGAAGCATTTTGGGAAGCCTGGGCTAGTGCAAATGGTTCACTCTGCAAACATGATGCAACGTTGATGGAGGTGTGGTGGGGTTGGTGGGGTTGGGGTGTTGGGTGGTTGTTACCTAATGACAATCCCTGATGGATATTGGTAATCTAGAATACTTCAAGTTCAGTTGGCTGGTTCATTGGCAAGACTGAAAGTGGGGGAGCTGAGTGGCCACGGTCGTTGCGCAGAGTAGGCCCTCGTGCTGCGGGGTTGCCTGTTGCGGCCAGCCAGAGGAGAAGATACCAGAGGCAATGTGGGGAACAAAGGTGCCTTGGACACGCAGGAATCCGTGCTCAGTGCTCCTGTCGGTGCTGCTCTTCAGTGTTGGCTCAGTGGAAGACAAGCTGGATTGCATTCATCTGTGGCTGCACTGGTGCGAGATGAGGAACTGCTGTGGGCTTCTCCTTGCAGAAACCTACCTCCAGGACAACATCCCATGCACCATCAATGTACTGACCATGGCACTCAGGGGCTTGTGTGAATTTTTCTTTCGTGACTGTATGTTTTTCTTTAATTGTAATTATATGTGCTTTGTGACTCTTGGTACTGTGTGATTTGCACCCTGGTCCCAGAGGAATACTGTCTCATTTGGTTGTATCCATGTGTATGGTTGAATGACAATTAAACTCGAACTTGAAATGCTGGATGGAGTTTTATGCTTTATTTTATCTTTACAATGTACAAGAACACCATCAAGGGTGTCCTGACCCAATGCATATGAAAATTGTCAGGCATCTGACTGCAAATCCTTACAAAGAGTTGCAAGGATTTCTGAGAGGATCATCAGGGTCTCTCTTCCACCCAGCTGAGATAGCTTATCAAGAGGGCTGGGTACACAGAGCTGTTATCATTGTTAATGATCCCTGCCATCTCTCTTTGACCCCTACCATCAGGCAGGAGGTACAGTAGCATTAGGACATTAGCATTAGCATTCAGATGGGAAACAGTTTCTTCCCCCAGGCTGCGTGGCTACTGAACTCCCTGTCACCACCCAGGTCTCATTGCGTATGAAGCGCTAGTACGATTGTACTGTTTACTTTTTAACTTGTTATAAGTGCACCTTATTGTTTGTTAATTTATTTGTGATAATATCACCTTATGTGTGTGGTAATATCACTTATGAGTCATACTGTATGTACTCCATTGTTCTTGGTCCAGAGGAATGCTGTTTCCTTTGGTGATAAACATGTATACAGTTGAATGACAATAAACTCGAGCTTGAATCTCTGTGTAAAGCTGGTCAATGGTCTATTTCAGCAGGCCGGCGGAAGTGGAACCATGACAGAGACAGCGGACGAGGCCGTGAGGCTGAGGAGGGAGCAAGATGTGATGGTTCTACAGCTGGTGGCTCTGAGGAAGGAGAAGCAGGAGGCAGAGAACGACCTGCAAGCAATGCATTGGAAGTACAGAGCAGAACTGGAGGAGCACAAACTGCAGGCTTTGCAGGTCAATGTAGAAAGGAGGAACACAGCCTGGCAAGCTACTCTGAAAGCACAGCCTTAAGACAGGAGCAGGATTTGCAAGAATGTTTCCATGAATGAAAGGGTTAACACACAAGGAGCGTTTAACGGCTCTGGGCCTATATACACTGGAGTTTAGAAGGATGAGGGGGGATATCAATGAACCTATCGAATAATGAAAGGCCTAGATAGAATGGATGTGGAGAGGAGGTTTCCAATCACTGGGGTGTCTGGGACCAGAGGCTCAACCTTAGAATAGAGAGTTGTCCCTTTAGAACGGAGATGAGGAGGAATTTCTTTAGCCAGAGGGTGGTGAATCTGTGGAATTCATTGCCATAGGCATCTGTGGAGGACAAATCATTGGGTGTATATAAAGCAGAGGTTGATAGGTTCTTGATTTGTCAGGCCATCAAAGATTACAGGGAGAAGACTGAAAAATGGGGTGGAGAGGGAAGGTAAATCAGCCATGATGAAATGGTGGAGCAGATGTGTGAATGTGTGGCCTCGGTTGTTATGCAGACATGTCCCTCATTCTGCTCCTACGTCTTATAGTTTGATCTTCTAATTAGACCACTTGGGCTTCGAATCTGCTCTGCCATTCCATCATGGCTGATCCATTTCCACTCTTAACCCCATCCTCCTGTATTCAGACGTTGGAGAAATCGAAGTTCATGCCATAAGGTTGGAGGCTACCCAGATGGAATATGAGGTGTTGCTCCTCCAACCTGAGTGTGGCCTGATTACATAACTCGTCTAGAGAACAAAACACAAGGTATGTAATAACAGTTTTATAAAAGGATCCATTCTTCTCTCCACCTCCCAGGTCCTGCACGAGTTTGAAGAGGCGTCTCGACAGCAGCAGAGTGCATTGGAAGAGCGTTACCGGCGTTTGTTGCAAGAGGCGATTACAGACGCAGTGTACCTCGCAACACAGAAGCACCAACTGGAGCTGGGAATGAAAGAGCTGAGGAGGGGTAAGGGGCTGGTGCAGATGGGATCTGAATGGAGGAGAGTGCAGCTGAGGTTGAGGTTTGGAGTGAGGGAGGTTAGGGTGATTGATGAAGCCAACCTTCAATGTCAAAATCAAGTTTAGACCAAATGATCATAAGGCACAGGAGCACAGTTAGACCATTCAGCCCATCTAGTCTGCTTCACCATTCCATCATGGCTGATTTATTATCCCTCTGAACCCCATTCTTCTGCCTTCTCCCCTTAACCTTTGACAACCGGACTAATCAAGAACCTATCAACCTCCACTTTAAATCTACCCAATGACTTGGCCTCCACAGGCATCTATGGTAATGAATTCCACAGATTCACCACCCTCTGGCTAAAATCATTCCTCCTCATCTCTGTTTTAAATGGACGTCTCTTTATTCTGAGGCTGTGCCCTCTGGACCCAGACTCCCCCACTGTAGGAAACATCCTCTCCACATCCACTCTATTGAGGCCTTTCTATAATCAGTAGGTTTCATTGGGATCCCCCCTCATTCTTCTGAACTCCACTGAGTGCAGGCCCACAGTCATCAAACGCTCCTCATACGTTAACTCTTTCATTTCCGAGATAATTCTCAAATGCCAGCACATTTTTTAGATAAGGGGCCCAAAACAGCTCAAGAACTTCTTAAATGTCCCTAATGTATCAACATTCAGTTGAATATATCAAAGTAAATCTGGATAATGAGGTCCTAAAAGAGTGCAGTGAAGAAAGAGAGAAAGTAATTTAAATCAGCTGAAATGTAGAACAGCAAGAGATTATTTACACTCTACTGGGAATTCTATAAAAGGGCAGATTACATTAAGTAGGACATCAAAGTCAAAGTAAAATTATTATCAAAGTATGTACATTCCAGGCTGTTTAATGTAATTTCCAGTACACAAGTGTAAAGGAGAAGAAAATAATTGTTACTCTGTATCCAATACAGCATAAATAATGTGAATGCCTGCAAGAAAATGAATCTCAAGGTTGATAATCAGTACACATGACTTTCTACAGAGGCACAGTAGAGAGTATCCTAACAGGTTTGTTAGAGTTGTTGGGGAGGGTTTAAACAACTCTGGCATGGATGGTGAAAAAGCAAAGATAGCATGCAGTCAGACTGTCAGGATGGGCAGGCAGACGATAAGACAATATTGCAGCCAGCGGGGTGTGCTTCAGTGCATTAGGGATGCAGTGTCAAAAAGAGTAGCAAATACAACACTCAAAGTGTTATATTTCAATGCATGGAGTATACGAAATAAGGTGGATGATCTTGTTGCACTTTTACAGACTGTCAGGTATGACATTGTGGCCATCACTGAATCGTGGCTGAAGGATGGTTGTAGTTGGGAGCTGAATGTTTAACGTCACACGTTGTATCAGAGGGATAGGAAGGTAGGCAGAGGGGATGGCATGGCTCTGCTGGTATAAAATGGCATCAAATCAGTAGAAAGATGTGATGTAGGATCAGAATACCTGGAATCCTTGTGGGTTGAGTTAAGAAATTGCAAGTGTAAAATGATCCTGATGGTAGTTATGTAGAGGCCTCCCAGCAGTAGCTGAGATGTGGACCACAGATTACAACGGGAAATAGAAACAGCCTATCAAAGGAGCAACATTACCATAATCATGGGCGTTTTCAACATGTACATCGATTAGGAAAATCAGGTTGGCAATGGATCTCAAGTGAATGAGTTTGTTGAATGCCTACGAGGTGGCTTTTTAGAGCAGGTTGGCGTTGAGCCTACTAGGGGATCAGCTGTACTGGATTGGGTGTTATGTAATGAACTGGAGGTGATTAGGGAGCTTAAGGTAAAAGAGCCCTTAGGAACCAGTGATCACAATATGATTGAGTTTACCTTGAAGTTTGATAGGGAGAAAGTAAAGTCTGATGTAGCAATATTTCAGTGGAGTAAGGGAAATTGTAGCTGAGTGAGAGAGGAGTTGGCCAAAGTAACTTGGAAGAAGCTGCTGGAAGGGATGACAGCAGAGCAGCAATGGCATGTGTTTCTGGGAAAAACAAGGAAGGTGCAGCACAGATGTATTCCAAAAATGAAGAAATACTCAAATGGCAGAATAGTAAGACTGTGGCTGACAAGGGAAGTCAAAGCTGATGTGAAAGCAAAAGAGAGGACATACAACAAAGCAAAAATTAGCTGGAAGATGGAGGATTGGGAAGCTTTTAAAAATCTACAGAGTGCAACTAAAAGAATCATCAGGATTAAAAAGATGAAATATGAAAGCAAGCTACCAAACATCATCAACATGGATAGTAAAAGTAAAAAATAAAAAAGAGAGGAGAGTGGATATAGAAAATGAGGCTGAAGAAATAATAATGGGGGACAAGGAGATGGCAGATGAACTAAATGAGTATTTTGCTTCAGGCTTCACTGTGGAGGATATTAGCAGTGTGCCAGGTGTTGAGGGGTGTGAGGGAAGAGAAGAGGGTGCAGTTACTGTTACAAGGAAGAAGCTGCTCAAAAAGCTGAAAAACCTAAGGGTACATAAGTCACCTGAGCCAGATGAACTGCACCGTAGGGCTCTGAAAGAGGTAGCAGTATAGATTGCGGAGGAATTAGAAATGATCTTTCAAAAATTATTGGACCCTGGCATGGTGCCAGAGGACTGAAAAAATTGCAAATGTTACTCCACTCTTAAAGAAAGGAAGAAGGCAGCAGAAAGGAAATTATAGACCAGTTAGCCTGACCTCAGTGTTTGGGAAGATGTTGGAGTCAATTGTTATGGAGTACTTGGTGACACAGGACAAGATAGGACAAAGTCAGCGGGAGGGAATAAAAGGACCTTTTTCTGGGTGGCTGCCAGTGATTAGTGATGTTCCGCAGGGGTTGGTGTTGGGACTGCTTCTTATGCTGTATATAAATGATTTAGATGATGGAATACATGGCTTGTTGCCAAGTTTGTACATGATACGAAGATCGGTGAAAGGGCAGTTAGTGTTAGGAGAATGAGCAAGGAAGTGGCAAATGAAATACAATGCTGGAAAATGCATGGTCATATGCTTTGGTAGAAGAAATAAACATGCAGACTATTTTCTAAATGGGGAGAAAAAACATAAAACTGAGATGCAATATGACTTGGGAGTCCTTGTGCAGACCACCCTTAAGAATAATTTGCAGATTGAGTTGTTGGTGAGGAAGGCAAATGCAATGTTAGCATTCATTTCAAGAGGTTTAGAGTTCAAGAACAAGGATGTGATGCTGAGTATTTATAAGGTACTGGCGAGGCATCACCTAGAGTATTGGGAACAGTTTTGGAATTCTCGTCTAAGAACAATGTGCTGGCATTGGAGAGAGTTCAGAGGAGGTTCTCAAGAATTATTCCAGGAATGAAAGGATCATCATAGGTGCCTCCAGGTCTGTACTCACTGAAACTTAGAAGGGTGAGGGGGGATCTCATTGAATCCTTTCGAATGTTGAAAGACCTAGACAGAGTAGATGTTTAAAGCATATTTCCCATGTTGGGGGAGTCTAGGACAAGAGGGCACAGCCTCAGGATATAGGGGCATCCATTTACAATGGAGATGTGGAGAAATTTCTCTAGCCGGAGGGTGGTGAATTTGTTGAATTTGTTACCACAGCCAGCTGTGGAGGCCAAATCACTGGGTGTATTTAAGGTAGAGATTGTTAAGTTCTTGATTGGACAGGGAGAAGGCTGGGAGGGGAAAAAGGATCACTCATGATAGAATGGCAGAACAGACTTGACGTTCCAAATGGCCCAATTGTGCTCCTATGTCTTATGGTCTAAGCTGCATTGGACAGGAAAGCTCTGCATCAGATCATTAATTCTTCCCAACTCTTCACCAGCACTGGCCTACCAACCTTCAAGGACCTATATAGAGAAAGGTGCTGGAAAAGGGCCAGTAACAGCATAAAGGATCCCACCCACCCTGCTCATGGACTTTTTGTCCCACTCGCATCAGCATCCACGCCAAGACAACCAGACTCAAAAACAGTTATTTTCCCCAAGCAGTGAGGCTGATCAACATCTCCACCCACTAACACACCCCTCCACACCCCCAACCACCAATACTTTATCATTTCCTGTCCGTCACCTTATGCGAAGACACTCCTGTGCCTAGTGTCACTTTATGGACATACATACCAACAAACACATATGTATATAAGCTATGCTTTTATGTTTTATTATGTTTTAGTTATTGTGTTCTTTATCTTATTGTGTTTATTTATTTTTTGTTGCTGCATCAGATCCAGAGCATCAATTATTTCACCCTCCTTTACGTTTGTGTACCTCTTAAATCTGAGCCAGCGCTTTCTGAAGATATCAATGGTGGGGAGGGTTCTGCCCATGATGGAGCTGGCTGAGTTTATGGCCCTCTGCAACCTTTTGCGATGCTGTGCACTGGTGCCTCCATACCAGATGATGATGCAACCGCAGTATCCTTGATGATACTCTTAACCCTCCTGGTGCAACACACCTAATGCAGGGTCTCAACCTGAAACTTCAACCATCCCATACTCCACTGACCCACCGAGTTCCCGCCAACCCACTGAGTTCCACCAGAGGTCTGTTCTTCTCCAAATTCTCCTGAGTCTGTGTTCTCTTTATCCTGCAGTGATCACACATCTACGGGATCAACTCTCTGCTACAGGACAGCGGGAAGAGTTGCCACGGTGATGGGAAGAGGAGACAGACCCACCTCATTGAACGGTTTGACTAATGATTGATGTGCGCATACATCATGTCATTGGATCATCAAGGTTTCAGTTTGGAGAGTTACAGAAACTTTAACAGTATGATCTTCCCATTTCTGGCCTCACTATTACAAGGCACAGGTTGCAATCCCTGGAGGTCCTGTCCTTTAACTTAGCACCAACTCCCTGAACTCACTTTGCAGAACCTCACTTCACTTCCATCGTATAACATTGATACCTATATGGACCACTACCTCTGGCCACTCACCCTCCAACTTGAGATTGCTGAGGACTCGATCTGAGATGTCCCAGACTCTGGCACCTGGGAATCTCGTTCTAGTTCACAGAGCTCCCTCTCTGTTCAGGATGTTCCACGCACCCACTAATCTCTGTCTTAAATACCTTACCTCGGACACCCCGCCCCCTAGTCATTCCTTCAATCACCTTAAATTTGTGCCCCCTCACATTAGCCATTCTGCCCTGGGAGAAAGTCTCTGACTGTCCACTCCATCACTGCCTCAAGATCCTTTCGCAAGCCTTGATAGTCTTCCTCGCCGTCCACTGTACCCCCAATTTTGGCATTTTTGGAAAACTTACAGATCCAAATAACAATGAATACAGCACCAAATCCTTTGACACACCACTAGTCATAGTCCTCCAGTCAAAGAGGCTCCAGTCATCTACAATCATTCTCTGATTGCTCCCCCAAAGCGTATGTCTAATCCGATTTACTACCTCATCCAGAATATTAAGTGACTGAACCTTCTTGATCAACGTCCCATGCAAGACCTTGTCAAAGGCCTTGCTGAAGTCCATGTAGATAAACATTCAGTGCCTTGCCTTCATCAACTTTCCTAGTAAAAAAACACTATAAAATAAGATTGGTTAGACATGACCTACCATGCACAAAACTGTGTTGACTATCCCTAATCAGTCCCTGTTTACCCAAATACTTATATATTCATACCCTTAGAATACCTTCCAATAACTTACCCACTACTGACGTTAAGCCTATAATTTCCTGGCTTATTCTTAAGAGCCTTCCTTTAACAACAGAACAACATTAGCTATCCCCCATTCCTCTGACACTTAACGTGGCTAAGGACATTTTAAATACCACTGCTACAGCCTGTTATCCTGTTAGGCTGCTCAAAAGCAGTGGAGCTGGGCCTGTTCCGCACCATGTTGCCAGCAACAAGGAGAAATGTGTCAGAGGTGATGTGTGGTCAATCAAGTGGTGTAAAGAATTGCCTTAGACATTTTCATGTGATCGCGGGACCTTGTTTGACATTGGTAATGTCAAATGCTGCAAGTCTGCTTCACTGGTGCATTGGTGAGGTCAATGGTGGGGGAGCTGAGTGGTGTGGATTAGACCCTCATGCGGTAGGGTTGCCTGCTGCATCTGCCCAGGGATGGAGATGCCAGAGTTGGTGGAGTGGAGGGTGTATTGCACTCTACTGCTGATACATAAAAAAAAACAAAGTTCATGACATATGTGAATGATGGTAAACCTGATTCTGGTATGGGTCTCTATTGTTCACTGAGAATTGAGAATCGAAGGCGGAAGGAAGCGGGAAGCTCCAGAGAGATATTCTGTAATAAACCAATTGTGTGGAATCAAATGACCTTGCCTGGTATATTAGGGCTGGGTGTGTCTGCACCCCTGTCAGCCTGCATCCCAGCCCTTGTTCTCCGCCACCTGTCCCACTACTCTCCTGTGGCACTCCACCCTCACCATTCTTTTCTCCTGTCAGATTTACAGTTGCTTTACACTCTTCTGGACCGAGATCTCAGATGTTGCTCCAGGACTTGCTGGAGCCACTTTCCCAGATGTCACAGCTCCAAGTACTCCTGTCACCACCGGGATTACTCTGGCTTTAACCTTCCACATCCTTTCTATCTGCTCTTTCAAACCCTGGTATTTCTCCAGCTTCTCATATTCTTTCTTCCTGATGTTAACTGTCATTTGGGATTGCCATATCAATTCCTATTACTTTCTTCTGTTCCTTGTCCAATATTACTATGTCTGGGTGGTTGGCCAGTACCTGCTTATTGTCTGTATTGGGAAGTCCCACAGGATCTTAGCTATCTCCACTACCTTCTCGGGTGTTTCCCATTTGGACTTGGGAGTGTCCGATCCACACTCAGCACAGATGTTCCTGTACACAGTTCCTGCAACTCCAGTGTATGCCGTTCAGTGCATGCTGTCCCTGCCTGCATCTCACACCCTGCTACTACGTGCTGGATGGTTTCAGTGGTTTCCTTGTATAGTCAGCATCATGGGTCTTGTCTGGTGTGATAGACCCCTGCTTCTGTTGTCCTTGTGCTCAGCATCTGTTCTTCTGCAGCCATGAGCATCACCTCTGTGCTGTCCCTCCGCCCTGCCATTTCCAGCCATTGGTAGGACTTTCCTATGACAGCCATCTCTGATACCTGGTGATGATACATTCCGTACAGTGGCTTGTCCTGCCATGGCCTCTGGTCCTCTGGCTCTGTTTCACCCACTTCCATTTCCATATCCCCTGCCTGCTGTCTGAGGCATTCTCCTAGCAGGCTGTCCTTAGGGGCCATCTTCCTGATGTATTCATGGATATTTCGTATTTCTTCTAGGACTGTGGCCTAGCAATGGCCTAGGACAAGCAATGTGCTGTCTGTTGTTTCGTGGCACCAAGTTGTAACAAGGTAGCGAATTACACAGTATCCACACAAACCGGTGTTTGGGGTGGGAGATTCATCTCAATCTCACGGTATAATGACACCAGAGTGTGTATTCCCTAGACTCACGCAGCCAAGGAGACCAGCGAGGTTTCATGTGTACATACCCAAGACTTTTGCACAGTACTGTACATACTAGTCCCTGATACAGTAATGATAGCAACTACAGTACTATATGTGTTATGGGCTATATATGTTTTGTACTCTGAATGATTGTTGGTACTATGTTCTGCACCTGGACCCCAGAGGAACACTATTCATTTAGGTGTTGCAATGTACAGTTGACTGATGACTGACAATTAAACTGGAACTTGCAAAATAAATTCCAATGTATTGAAAAGTCCATTCTAACCAATAGCTGGGTGTGGGTGTGAGGGAATGAAATGACAGATTTATCCAACACTCAGACCATTCACTGATATCCTTCCTTGAATTCAACACACTAAACTCCGTAACCTCTGAGTCATGTGCCAGTTCATAAATCAGAGTAAATAACATTCAGTCTCTAGGCTCTACTTCACAAAATATCTTTAATTCATAACATAACACATCATCATGTAGATATAGTACTTGTACCAGTTCCAGAATTTTAGAGTGACTGATACCAAAACAGGCAAATGGATTTTCCTTTAAGAAATGTTCCCAAAGTTGTCACTGACAACCTTCAAATAAAATGTTGGGAATCTTGCATCAGCAGCAACTAAAAACCACTGTCTGCTCTGCTATTCCGGTCTTTGTGAGGAATTACAAACTTAAGTGTCTGGGTGAGAGCAGAATTCCAATTTCCAAAGACCATAGTCTGTTCAGAGCTCCGTGCAAGGAATACAAGGTGAAACTGTTTAGTCCAGCACCATAAACTTTTGTCCTGTTCAGAGGAAGCTGAGTGCTTCAGTGGAAGAGGTCAGGCAAGAGCTCCAAGAACCATCTGTACTGTCACTTTGTCTGTGTGCACCACACTTTCTCTGTAACTGTAAAACTATAGTCAGCATTGTTTTCTTTTTTGTACTACCTTCTGTACTAACTTTTTGAACTTGTGCTTTGAATCAAACTCGAGATTCTGCGGATGATGGAAATCTTAATAAACACACACAAAATGCTGGAGGAACTCAGCAAGATATTTGGAATACTGTGTGCAGTGTTGGGCCCCCTATCTTAGAAAGGATGTGCTGATGTTGGAAAGAGTTCAGAGAAGATTCACTAGGATGACTCCTGGATTGCAGGGACTAACATAAGAGGAGCGTTTGTTGGCTCTTGGATTGTATTCATTAGAGTATAGAAGAATGAGAGGGGATCTCATAGAAACATTTCGAATGTTGAAAGGGTTGGACAGAGTAGATGTGGAAAGGCTGTTTCCCTTGTTGGGTGAGCCCAGGACAAGAGGTCACAGTTTTAGAATTAGAGGGTACCCATTTAAAACAGAGATGAGGAGAAATTTTTTTAGCCAGAGGGTTGTGGATTTACGGAATTTGTTGCCACATACAGCTGTGGAGGCCCAATCATTGAGGGTGTTTAAGGAGGAGGGTGTTTAATTGATAGGTATCTAATTAGTCAGGGTATCAAGGGATATGGGGAAAAAGCCAGAAATTGGAACTAGATGGGAGAGTAGTTTAGCTCATGGTGGAATGGTGGAGCAGACTTGATGGACCGAATGGCCTACTTCTGCTCCTTTGTCTTGTGATCTTGTGATCTAAAGATGCTGTCTGACTTGAGTTCCTCCAGCATTTTGTATGCATTGTGTAAACATTTTTAAACACCTTTTTTTAATTTTGTTTACATTGAGAATACATGCTTGTAATTCTATAATTGCACATTTTATTCCATATCCATATTTTAACCTCTAACATTGTTTTGTTATATAATTCTTAATAAATGTTAAATTTTTTTTGCGTGTTGTGCCAACATACATTAAATTCCTAAAACAATGGATTTTGATTAATTGGGCCATTGGTTAATAAGGCAGCCACTTAATTTGGGACAACTCTTAAAGAACAAAAATGGAGAAAATTGCCAGGATTTGCTTTGTTTATTTGGAACATTATGCTGCTTCATTGGGACAGAAGACCGTTGCCAAACAGTTTCTAACTAACATCAGTCACGTGCACTTGTGTGGTCGTCAAGACATTACGCTGCGCTGAGAGAGAACAGTTAGAAGCTGCATCAGTGTGCACTTGTGTTCAAGAAGCAGAGATTTTTGTCACTGATAATCAATGAGAAATAAGCAAGACAATTCAGAACTGTTTTGCTCACCATGGTTTCAGGCTTGGAAGCAGCTGGGAGTAAAAATGAAACGATTTCATTACTTCACCAGGTTCAGAATTATGAAGAATTTGTAGGTATAGTGGAAATTAGTTGGAAGCAGTCATTGATAACATTGTATGAAGGCAGTTCATTATCTGCACTGTGTCCGCATTGCTTTTGCTCATTTACACTCAAGAACGTACATTGGCTGAATTCCTCTGTCAATAACTAATAAGGATGAATACACAGTTTTATAGTACTGATAGTGTTCCAATTTGCTCTGTATTTCATTTAAATACATAATTTGTTACTCAGTTAAATGATAGTTTGTACTTTTTCTACCTTTTTGACAATTTCCATGAAACCAGCTAATTGGGCTAGCCATTAAATTGGGCCAAAACATACTGGTCCAGATGTGACCCAATTAACCAGAATGGATTGTAAATGTAAATGTATATGTAAATAAAGTTGACCCTTGATCTGTTCTGCACAGCATACCAAACAAAAAAAACTTTTCCCTGTCTCTCGGTACATGTGACAATAATAAAGCAATAAGAGAGACCTATAGTTTCCTCACAGTGGAAACGCTGTTGACTGAGATTGCAAAAGTGGCTGATAAGCTATGGATCAGTTCAGATTTTAGCTAGAATTAATAAGTACAGGTCTGTACTGCAGATTCAGAGCACATTGGACCACAGAAGTTGTCGCACTAGAGTTACCTGTACCTTCTATAACAAACAGTAATAAAATGAAGGTGCATTTTGGAAGAGATCCTAGTAACACCAGCAGACATGAGGAAATCTGCAGATGCTGGAAATTCAAGCAACACACTCAAAACACTGGTGGAACACAGCAGGCCAGGCAGCATTTATAGGGAGAAGCACTGTCGATGTTTCGGGCCAAGACCCTTCAGGACTGCCACCACCAACATCATATTTCATTAAGCTGTGCACTGAATAGCCTGTGTGTGTGTATATATATATACACACACACACACACACAGAACTCAGCATGTCTGGCAGCATCTACTGAGAGGAATAAACAGTCAACATTTCGGGCTGAGATCCTTCAACAGGACCAGAAAGGACAGGGGAAGATGCCAAAATACCTTTCCTGTCCTGATGAAGGGTGTTGGTCCAAAAGCTATTTATTCCTTTCCATAGATATTGCCTGATCTGCTGTGTTGCTCTGGATTTCCAGTATCTGCAAGATCTTGTGTTTAGCAAATAACCTGTACCCTTAATGGCAGGACTAGCAACCTCCAGCAATGTAGTGTTCTCCCAGGCTGCAGGGAGCAGAAATTAATTTGTCCCATTTCTCTGTGTCACGTTGTTGCAGAAGAGAGTGTGTAATAACAAAAACAAATTCAAGCACCGATTTAAAATCCTTTATAGAGAAACCCAGTCTCTAACTTCTATCAGGAATTTATTTAAAACTTAAAAACCACAAAAGTATGTTAAAAAAACTAATTGGCAGCCAAGAAATTAAAAAAGCACTCTTGCATTGTTTTCATTGAGTTATGTAATAATGGCACAAGTTGTCTGAAAGCTGGAAAATGGTTTCAACATCACTGAAGAACCATGGTTCCCTTCCAACTTTCATCTCTTCTGTCCTTCAGCTCCACTTTCCTTCTTCTTCATGAAGAAATGTTTCATGGTAAGAACACCATGCTCTGAAATAAGGCCATCTTAGTGCTTCTCACTCATGATAATCAAAGACAGATCATACACCTGAAGAAAATTCTTTTTTCATTATTCGAGGATGGCATGTCTGACTTTAGAAACTGCTCAGTGACTCTCCCCTTCGAGTGGCACCCAGGGCACGTGCCATACCTGCCATACCTTAGATATGCCACTGGTCCAGAGGAGGTTCACAAGAGTAACAGGGTTAATGGTTGAGGAGCATTTGTTGGCTCCAGGCTTGTACTCGCTGGAGTTTAGATAATGAGGAGAATCTCATTGAAACCCATCAAATATTGAAAATCATAGACAGAGTGGACATGGAAAGGCTGTTTCCTTTAGTGAGGGAGCCTAGGAGTCACCTCAGAATACAACGATAGCCCTTCACAAAAGAGATAAGAGCACAAAGGGTGGTGAATCTGTGGAATTCAATGCCACAGACGACTGGAGAGACCACATTCAAGTCAAGTCAAGTCGACCATAACTGCTGGTACAGTACATAGTAAAAATGAGACAACGTTTTTCAGGACTATGGTGTTACATGACACAGGACAAAAACTAGACTGAACTACATCGAAAAAAAAACAACACAGAGCAAGCTACGCTAGACTACAGACCTACACAAGACTACATAAAGTGCATAAAAACAGAGCAGGCATTATAATAAATAATAAACAGGACAATAGGGCACGGTGTCAGTCCAGGCTTCGAGTATTGAGGAGTCTGAAAGCCTGGGGGAAGAAACTGTTACATAGTCTGGCCATGAGAGCCCGAATGCTTCAGACGGCTTTTCCCAGACGGCAGGAAGGAGAAGAGATTATATGAGGGGTGCACGGGGTCCTTCATAATGCTGTTTCCTTTGCGGATGCAGCGTGTAGTGTAAATGTCCGTGATGGCGGGAAAAGAAATATATTGACACAGAGAGACATTGAGTATATTTAAAGCAAATGTTGACCAGTTCTTAATTAATAAGAGAATGAAGGCAAAGGACAAGAGAAAATCTGCAGGTGCTGAAAACCCAAGCAACATACACAGAATGCTGGAGGACCTCAGCAGGCCAGGCATCATTATGGAAAAAAGTACAGTCAACATTTCGGGCCAAAACCCTTCGGCAGGATAGGAGAAAAAAAAAGCTGAGCAATAGATTTAAAAGGTGTGGGGGGGGGGGGTTTCCGGAACAGTTTGAGAAATAGATGTTCATGCCATCGGGTTGGAGGCTATTATGTAATATAAGGTGTTGCCCCTCTGACCAGAGTGTGGCCTCATCACGGCAGTAGAAGGAGGCCGCGGACTGACATGTCAGAATGGGACTGGGAAGTGGGATTGAAGTGGGTGGCTACTTGTTCTGGCAGATGGAGAATAGTAATTTTCCTATGCTACATCAACAACTGCATGGGTGCTGCTTCCTGCACCCAGGCTGAACTTGTCAACTTCATCCACTTTGCTTCCAATTTCTACCCTGCCCACAAATTCGCCTAGTTTATTTCCAGCACCTCCCTTCCTTTTCTTGATCTCACTGTCTCTATCTCTGGAGACTACTTATTCACCAGTGTCTATTACAAACCCATGGACTATCACAGCTACCTAGACTATACCTCACCCCACTGTACTACTTGCTAAAACACTATCTCAGTTCCTCTGTTTCCACCACATCTGCTTTTATAATCAGGCTTTTCATTCTCGAATGAAGGAGATGTCCTACTTTTTCAAAGAAAGCAACTTCCCTTCCTCCACCATCAACACTGCCCTCAACTGCATCTCCTCTATTTCATGCACATCTGTTCTTACCCCATCCTACCACCACCAGTGATAGTGTTCCTCTTGTTCTCACCTACCACCCCAACAACCTTTGCGTCCAGCACATAATTCTCCGAAACTTCCGCCACCTCCAATGGGACCCCACTATCAAGCACATCTTTCCCTCCCCCTCATTGTCCATTCGTCCCTTCCCACTGATCTCCCACCTGTCACTTATCTTGCAAGTGGAACAAATGCTACATCTGCCCCTGCACCTCCTCCCTCACTACCATCCAGGGCCCTAAACAGTGCTTCCAGGTGTAGTGACACTTCAGCTGTGAGTCTGTTGGGGTCATTTACTGTGTTCAGTGCTCCTGATGCGGCCTTTTGTACATCGATGAGACCCGACATAGATTGGGAGACCACTTTGCCAAATATCTATGCTCAGTCCGCCAGAACAAGTGGGATCTCCTAGTGGCTACTGATTTTAATTCCACTTTCCATTCCGATACATCCATCCATAGACTCCTCCACTGTCATGATGAGGCCATACTTAACTTGGAGGAACAAGACCTTATATTCCATTTAGGTGGCCTCCCACCTGATAGCATAATCATTGATTTCTCAGACTTCCATTAATGCCCCCAAACCCCCTAGTCTATTTCCCCTGCCCTTTTCCCTCTCTCACCTCATCTCAACAATTAACTTCCCAGCTCTTTACTTCATCCTTCCCCGTCCAGGTTTCACCATCATCTTTTTTTCTCCAGTCCTGCCGAAGGGTTTTGGCCTGAAACGTCGACTGTACTTTTTTCCGTAATGCTGCCTGGCCTGCTGAGTTCCTCCAGCATCTTGTGTAAGAAGGCAGAATAACTGGGTTCAGAGGGATAATAAATTGGCTCAACTGCCTCAACAACCATCATCCAGTAGCACTCACATCTATGGCGATTAAGTGCTTTGAGAGGCTGGTCATGGCTAGAATCAACTCCTGCCTCAGGAATGATTTGGACCCATTGCAATTTGCCTATCACCACAATAGGTCTACAGCAGATGTGATCTCAGTGGCTCTATCTCAGCTTTTAACACCAGCACTCCTACAGTACTAATCATAAAGCTAGAGAACCTGGACCTCTGTACCTCCCTCTGTAATTAGATCCTTGAGTTCCTAACTGGAAGACCACAGTCTGTGCTGATTGGAAATAGAATCTCCACCTCACTGATAATCAACACTGGTACACCACAGTGATGTATGCTTAGCCCACTGTTCTACTCTCTCTACACCCATGACTGTGTGGCTAGACATAGCTCAAATACCGGGCGGAAATGACGTCAGAGGTGAATCACCAACGTCTCCCCCGCGAGCTGGCTATTTGTGAGCCGGTGCGCCTGCGCAGAAAGTGGGTCGCCGCAATGACGTATTTATGAAAATTTGGTATCCTTATTTACAAAAGATAGATTTAAATATATAGGCCCTTTGAAGATAAAGTTATTAGCCATTTGGGGAAATAAATAAATAAATAAATTTTTATATATAAGTATATAAGTGTGTGTATATATATATATATATATATAAGTTATTCTGAATTCCATGGAGCATGTGGGGATCTTCCGATATCCGGGCAATCTTTCTTTCTTTCTTCTTTCTTTTTCTCTTTTTTTTCTGTTTTTTAGATAGGTATGTTAAGTTGTGAAGGGTTAAGGGGAGGGGGGAGGGCTGATAGTATACTTTTATTATTCTATTCATTCAATGTAATTATCTTAAAAATTGAATAAAAAAATATATAAAAACGTCAGCAAGACCAAAGAGCTGATTGTGGACTTCAGGAAGAGTAAGACAAGGGAACTCTCACCAATCCTCATACTGACGAGACAAAGGCTGGAGGTGTTGTGGATAGTGTGGAGGGCTGTCAGAGGTTACAGCGGGACATTGATAAGGATGCAATACTGAGCTGAGAAGTGGCAGATGGAGTTCAACCCAGATAAGTGTGAAGTGGTTCATTTTGGTAGATAAAATACAATGGCAGAATATAGTATTAATGGTAAGACTCTTGGTAGTGTGGAGGATCAGAGGGATCTTGGGGTCCGGGTCCATAGGACGCTCAAAGCAGCTGCGCAGGTTGACTCTGTGGTTAAGAAGGCATACGGTGTATTGGCCTTCATCAATCGTGGCATTGAATTTAGGAGCTGAGAGGTAATGTTGCAGCTATATAGGTCCCTGGTCAGACCCCACTTGGAGTACTGTTCTCAGTTCTGGTCGCCTAACTATAGGAAGGATGTGGAAGTCATAGAAGGGGTGCAAAGGAGATTTACGAGGATGTTGCCTGGACTGGGGAGCATGCCTTATGAGAATAGGTTGATTGAACTAAACCTTTTCTCCTTGGAGTGATAGAGGATGAGAAGTGACCTGATAGATGTATATAAGATGATGAGAGGCATTGATTGTGTGGATAGTCAGAAGCTTTTTCCCAGGGCTGAAAGGGTTGCCACAAGAAGGACAGAGGTTTAAGGTGCTGGGGAGTAGGTACAGAGGAGATGTCAGGGGGAAGTTTTTTTCACTCAGAGAGTGGTGAGTGCGTGGAATGGGCTGCCAGCAATGTTGGTGGAGGCGGATACAATAGGGTCTTTTAAGAGACTTTTAGATAGGTACATGGAGCTTAGAAAAATAGAGGGCTATAGGTAAGCCTAGTAATTTCTAAGGTAGGGACATGTTCGGCATAACTTTGTGGGCCGAAAGGCCTGTATTGTGTTGTCGATTTTCTGTGTATCTATAGAGGAATCTGAAGTGGGGAGAGTGAGCAATTTCAAGTTCCTGGGTGTCAATATCTCTGAGGCACTAATGTGGATGGAACTTAGTGATTCAGCAATAAAGCAGGCAAGGCAGTGGCTGTATTTCATTAACGAGAAAATTTGCAGGTGCCAGAAATCCAAACAACACCTGCAAAATGCTAGAGGAACTCAGCAGGCCAGGCAGCATCTATTAACAAACAACATAGTCAATGTTTCAGGCTGAGACCCTTCATTATATTTCATTTGGAGTGTGTCAATGAAAACACTGAAAACTTCTATAAATGTACCATGGAGAGCATTCTGACTGGCTGCATTACCATCTGGTATGGGCAACTCCTGCACAAGATCAAAATAAGATGCAGAAACATGTAATATTAGCCATCTCCATCATGTGTACTAGCCTCCATAGTGTCCAAGACATTGTCAAGGAGCGGTGCCTTAGAAAGGCAGCGTCCATTATTAAGGATCAGCACTACCCAGGATGTGCCCTCTTCACACTGTTACCATTGGGAAGGAGGTACTAAAGCATGAAGGCATACACTCAGTGATTCACAGACAGATTCGTCTCCTCTGCCATCCTACTACCTCACTTCTTTTTTATTTTTTATTATTTTGCACTACTTATTCCAACGTAACTATTTACTAGACATAGATATATATAAAATGTAACTCAGTTTTTCTCCATATTTATTTATTATACATTGCAATGAACTGTTGCTGTAATGATCGTAAATTTCATGACATATTTCAGTGACATTAAATCTGATTCGATGGGTAAATGCAAGTAGGTTTATTCCACTGAGTTTGGGTGAGACCACACTAGAGGTTAAGGATGAAAGGCGAAACATTTATGGCAAGCATGAGGGGATATTTAGTTCATAAGACCACAAGATATAGGAGCAGAAATAGGCTATTTGGCCCATCGAGTCTGGTCTGCCATTTCTTCATGGCCAATCCAATTACCCTCTTAACTCCAATCTCCTGCCTTCTCCCCATCTCCCTTAATACCTTGACAAATCAAGAATCTATCAACCTCTGCCTTAAATATACATAAAGATGTGGCCTTCGCAGCTGCCTGTGGCTAAGAATCTGGCAAAATAAATTCCTCATCTCCATTGGAAATGGATGCCCCTCTATTCTGAGGCTGTGTTCTCTGGTCTTAGGCTCTCCCACTGTAGAAAACATCCTCTCCGTATGCACTCTATCAAGGCCTTTCACCATTTGATAGATTTCAATTAGGTCACCTCTCATTCTTCTGAATTCTGGTGAATACAGGCCCAAAGCCATAAAACATTCTTCATTTGACAAGCCATTCAATCCTGGAATCATTTTCATGAATCTCCCTTGAACCCTCTCTAGTTTCAGAACATTATTTCTAAGACAAGGGGTTCAAACCTCCTTACAATACTCCAAGTGAGGCCTCCCCAGTGCTTTATAAAGTTTCAACATTACATTCTTGCTTTTATATTCTAGTCCTCTTGAAATGAATCCTATCATTGCATTTGCCTTCCTCATCACAAACTCAACTCACAAAATAACCTTCAGGGAATCCTACACAAAGGCCCCCAAGTCCCTTTGCAACTCAGCTTTTTGTGTCTTCTTTCCATTTAGAAAATTGTCAACCTTTTCATTTCTTCTACCAAAGTGCATGACCATACACTTCCCGACACTGTATTCTATCTGCCACTTCTTCGGCCATTTCCCTAATTGTTCTGTCCTCCTGTAGCCTCTCTCCTTCCTCAAAACTACCTTCCCCTCCACTTACCTTCATATCATCTGCAAACCTTTCAACAAAGCCATCAATTCCATCATCAGAATCATTGACATATGTAACGCTTACACGATCGGCTGGTGTATGTCTAGGGGGACATTCGTCCACCCGCCAAACTGCGCCTCCCGTATACGTGGATGCTGTGAAATGCACACTAATCCAAACTCACACACAATATCAAACCGCACACCATGTACATTTACAGAATACACTTTACAAATCTTACTAGAACTAAGTGATTAATAGCAATACAATATATATGAAAGAAAGGAAAGAAAAGGTGCCAGAACTTATCAGGGTTCAGTCAATTAGTGCACGTTGTTGGAACTCAACCATCAAGTCTTCGGTCCACTATTCAATCTTCTCCGACCTCCACGGCCCATGCGCCTGGGACCACCCTCGGTGATCAACCAGCAGTGCCTCCAGCACCATCCACCTTCCTTGCAATCTCCTCCTCAACTCTCCAAAAATCCGCAATACCACAGCTCACAGTCCCACAAGAAAGAATAACAGCTATCCCAATTAGTTACAAATGAATACAATTCTCATTATCAGTAATTATAACCCAAACAAGCTTCGAGAGAAAGCACTCTTTCACCAGTTAGCATAACAAAGGAGTACTTTTACTTTTAACAAACAAATAAGCTATTTTGATTAACATATGCAGTAACATAAGAACCCCTTTACACATATAACGTAAAAAGAATCGGTCCAAACACTGACCCCTGTGGAACACCACTAGTCACTTGCAGCCAGTCAGAAAAGGCTCCTTTTATTCTCATGCTTTGCCTCCTGGTAATCAGACACTGCTTTATCCATGCTAGAGTTTTTCCTGTAATACCATGGGCTCATAGTTTGTTAAGCAGCCTCATGTGTGGCACCTTGTCAAAGTCCTTCTGAAAATCCAAATACCCAACATCAACTAATTCTACTTTGTCTATTGTGCTTTTTATTTCTTCAAACAATTCCAGCAGATTTGTCTGGCAAGCTTTTCCCTTGAGGAAACAGTGCTGACTATGGCCTATATTATCATGTGCTTCCAAGTACCCTGAGACCTCATCCTTAATAATCGACTCCAACATCTTCCCAACTACTGAGGTCAGACTAACCAGTCTATAGCTTCCTTTCTTCTGCCTCTCTCCATTCTTGAAGAGTGTAGTGGCATTTGCAATTTTCCAGTCTGCTGGAACCATTCCATAAACCAGTGATTCTTGAAAGATCATGACTAATACCTCCACAATATTTTCAGCCACGTCATTCAGAACTCTGGAGTGTATGCCACCTGGTCCAGGTGTCTTATCTACCTTCAGATCTTTCGATACCCAAGAACCTTCTCTCTAGTTATGGTAACTTCACACACTTCATGTCCCCTGATACCTGGAACTTCCACCACTCAGTTTTCCACAGAGAAAACTGAAGAAAATACTTATTCAGTTTGTCCGCCATTTTGTTGTCCCCCATTACTACTTCTCCAGCATTGTTTTCCAGTGTTTCAATATTTACTCTCACCTCACTTTTACACTTTATGTATCTGAAGAAACTGTTGGTATTCCCTTTAATAATATTGGCTAGCTTACTTTCATCTTCCATTTTTACCTTCTTAATTACTTTTTTAGCTGCCTCTGTTGGTATTGGAAAGTTTCCCAATTCTCTAGCATCCCACTAATTTTTACTCTGTAACATGACCCCTTATTTTATTTTTGGCTTTGACTTCTCTAGTTAACCACTGTTTTGTCATCTTTCCTTTAGAGTACTATTTCCTCTTTAGGATTTATATATCCTGCGCTTTCAAATTCCTTACAGAAACTTCTGCCATTGCTGCTCTGCCATTATCTCTGCCAGTGTTCTGGCCAACTCCTCTCTCATGCCTTTATAATTTCCTTTATTTCATTGTAATACTGATACATCTGACTTTAGCTTCTCCTACTCGAATTTCAAGGTGAATCTGATCATATTATGAAAACTTCTCCTTAAGGGTCTTTCATCTTAAACACTCTAATCAGTTTTGATTCATTGCAAAACATCCAATGAAGAATAACTGATTCTTTTCGTCAGCCCAACCACAAGCTGCTCTAAAAAGCCATCTCATCGGCACTCTAGAGATTCCCCCTCTGTAGTCCAGCACCAACCTAATTTTCCCAATCTACCTGCATATTGAAGTCTCCCATGACTAGTGTAATATTTCCCTATTGGCATGCCTTTTCTATCTCCCATTGAAATTTGTAAGGCACTTCCTTACCACTGTTTGGGGGTCTGTCTACATCTCCCATCAGGGTATTTTCACCCTTGCAGTTCCTTTGGTCCATCCACAATGATTCAACACCTTCCGACTCCATGTCAATTCTTTCTGATGATTTGATTTCATTTTTTACCAACAAAACAACACCGCCCATCTGCCTTCCTGCCTTCCTTTCAATACAAGGTGTGTCATTGGACATTAAGCTCCCAGCTATAATCTTTCAGCCGTGATTCAGTGAAGCTTACATCATACCTGCCAATCTGCAAATCTGCTGCAGTTCATTTACCTTATTCCATATACTTCACACATTCAGATACAATGCCTTCACAGATACACCTTCAATCCCGCATTCACTCTTTTCGATTCATCCTGTTGACTGCAATTTTGCCCCATCAACAGCCTCTCCTCATTCTACATTGCCTGTTTGTAAACCAGCTACATCATCTTCAGCACTATTATCTGACTTTCCTACGATGCTTCTTGCATTCAAATCATGCTCAGCCTTTTTGATTCCTAACTTTGCCCGAGTTCTTACCAACATCTGCCTCCACAATCTCTCCACTAACTGTTCTGGCACTCTGGTACCTATCCCCCTGCAATTCCAGTTTAAACCCCAAATGCAGCATTAACAAACCTTCCTGTTAGGATATTGGACCCCCACTCCAGTTCAGGTACAAACTATCCCTTTTGTACAGGTCCCAGCTTCCCTGGAAGAGAGCCCAACGATCCAAAAATATTATGCCCTCCCTCCTACACCAACTTCTTAGACGCATATTAAACTGTGTAATCTTCCTAGTTCTAGCCTCATTAGCACATGGCAGGGATAGCAATCTTGAGATCACCACAGTGAAGGTCCTGCCCTTTGACTTTGCACCTAACTCCCTGAACTCCCTTTGCAGAACCTTCTCACTTATCCTACCTGTGTCATTGGTACCTGGATAGAACAGGACTTCTGGCTGTTCACCCTCCCACTTAAGAATGCTGAGGACTCAATCCGAAATATCACGGACCCTGACACCCAAGAGCCAACATACTATCTGGGATTTTCATTGCCACCCACTGAATCTCCTGTCCGCTTCCTAACTAACAAATCCCCTATCACTGCAGCGTGCCTCTTCTCCCTCCGCCTTCCCTTCTGAGTCACAGAGGCAGACTCAGTGCCAGAGACTCAACCACTGTGACTCTCCTCTCTTAGGTTACCCCCCTGAGAGTATCCAAAGTTATATGCCTGTTGTTGAGGGGGACAGCCACAGGGGTACTCTGCGCTGGCTCCTTCACCTCTCTCCTCTTCCTGACTGTCACACTGTTTCCAGTGTCCTGCACCTTAGGTGTAATTATCCTTTCTTTAGCCTCCCAAATGATCCAGATTTCACTCAGTTCCAGCTCAAACTCCTTAACGCGCTTTGAAGCTGCAGCTGGATGCACTTCTCGCAGATGTGGTTGTCAGAGACACTGGAGGTCTCCCTGCCTTTCCACATACCACAGGAAGAGCATTGAACTACCCTGCTTGGCATCCCTACTGTCCCTAGCTGAGCAGATATTAAGAGTACAAAAATAACATGAGTTTTTCTTTGCTTTCTCTGAGTGAGACTTCTTATCGCAAAAGCCTTGAAGAGCTCATGCCTCAAGATTACCACTGACTCTGTCCAGTCTGATGATGACTGCTGCTATGATGCCGACTGCATGTGCCCCTGACTTCCTCTAATTTGCTATTGCTAATCAATCGCAAATGCTGGTTGTCCACTGGTCAAAACTCCAATAAGCTGCCACCTTTTATCCTTGGGCAGTGGATCTCATTGATGTCCCCTCCTCTCCAAACCTCCAATGTCTGTAATGGCCACTGGTCAAAGCTCTATTACACTCACCACTTCTCCACTCAGAGGGTGGCGAGAGTAAGGAATGAGCTGCCAGTGCATGTGGGGTTGATTTTAACATTTAAGAGAAGTTTGGACAGGTACATGGATGGTTAGGGTATGGAGGCCTATGGTCCCAGTGCAAGTTGACGGGACCAAGCAGATTAATGGTTCAGCACAGACCAGAAGGGCTGAAGGGCTTGTTTCTGTGCTGCAGTGTTCTATGACTCTATGACAAGATAGAACACTTGGTCTCTTTGGTCTTTGGTCTATAGAGCTGAAAGAGGATATGAAGGCAAGATCGAATTATCCATAATTTTATTGAATACAGGAGCAGGCTTTAAGGGGAGATATGGCCTATGCCTGCTCTTATTTCTTAGATTCTCCTGTTCCCAGTCAACCGACAGACTATATCATCACCTCATGCCCTTGACAGAAGCTTGATGGATATATATCCTGAGATAAGTTCCTTCTCTAAAACAACTGTAAAATTCCTTACAAACCTTGAACTCAATTTACAAATGTTGTTCCTGCTATCCTCAAGAAGGTACCCATCACTAAGTTCCCTCTGAAATGAGTAGCCTGATAGGCACCTGCAGAAGGTCATTAAGAGTCAAAGCATTGCTGGATCTGGATGCAGACAGATCCGGCAATGGGTGAGTCCAGCATTCCAGGCCTGGAATTCGGTTCTTCGTCTCCTCGGGGGAAACAGGGTTTGTTCTGCTGGTGCTTTGGCGCGCGCTGTTTTTTATGTTGCTCTGTCGAGCATCGTGGGCTGCCACCAGCTCATCCTTAGGGGTGTTGGTTGTTAATGCAAGCGACAAATTTCACTGTATGTGTTTATGTACATATGATAAATAAATTTGAATCCGATCCTAGACTGAGAGAAGAGCAGAGATGACTCCTTTATTCATTTCACCTTTTTAAAATACCTTGATTTTCTGTTATCCCTACATGCTCACTTTTCTCATCTTCCTCAAAATGAAAAGAAGTGCAGTCTTCGAAAAAAAACTATAGCAGAATAGTGTGCAAGTTGGCAAGAACGTGGTTGAGAATAATGTCATTCTACTCCTTCTTCCCCTTGTCGTGATTCATGGCATTTGGCAGACCAACATCACCACCACCCGCAGAGCTGGAGTGTGGAGCAGCCCACTAACCACACCCCCAAATAATATCAATATGGCCAATGCTTTTCAGAAAGTCAAATACACACTCATATACATTACTTATCCCAACAAACTACCATTTGGGAAATGGTACCACAGCATAAAAGCCAGAACCAACAGGCTCCAGGACAGCTTCTTCCACAGGCCATCAGACTGATTAATAGACAATAGACAATAGGTGCAGAAGTAGACCACTTGGCCCTTCGAGCCTGCACCGCCATTTTGAGATCATGGCTGATCATCTACTATCAATATCTGGATACCTATCTAGCTCCTTCTTGAAAGCATCCAGAGAACTGGCCTCCACTGCCTTCTGAGGCAGAGCGTTCCATAGATCCACAACTCTCTGGGAGAAGAAGTGTTTCCTTAACTCCGTCCTAAATTACCTACCCCTTATTCTTAAACCATGCCCTCTGGAACTGGACTCTCCCAGCATCTGGAACATATTTCCTGCCTCTATCTTGCCCAATCCCTTAATAATCTTATATGTTGCAATCAGATCCCCTCTCAATCTCCTTAATTCCAGCATGTACAAGCCCAGTCTCTCTAACCTCTCTGCGTAAGACAGTCCAGACATCCCAGGAATTAACCTCGTGAATCTACGCTGCACTTCCTCTACAGCCAGGATGTCCTTCCTTAACCCTGGAGACCAAAACTGTACACAATACTCCAGGTGTGGTCTCACCAAGGCCCTGTACAAATGCAAAAGGATTTCCTTGCTCTTGTACTCAATTCCCTTTGTAATCAAGGCCAACATTCCATTAGCCTTCTTCACTGCCTGCTGCACTTGCTCATTCACCTTCAGTGACTGATGAACACGGACTCCTAGATCTCTTTGTATTTCTCCCCTACCTAACTCTACACCATTCAGATAATAGTCTGCCTTCCTGTTCTTGCTCCCAAAGTGGATAACTTCACACTTACTCACATTAAATGTCATCTGCCAAGTATCTGCCCACTCACCCAGCCTATCCAAGTCTCCCTGAATTCTCCTAACATCTTCATCATATGTCACACTGCCACCCAGCTTAGTATCAATTCTCAATGCCTTCATTTAAATCGGTGATGTAAATCATAAACAGCTGTGGTCCCAATACTGAGCCCTGTGGCACCCCACTAGTCACCACCTGCCATTCCGAGAAACACCCATTCACCGCTACCCTTTGCTTTCTATCTGCCAACCAGTTTTCTATCCATGTCACTATCTTTCCCCCCAATGCCATGAGCTCTGATTTTACCCACCAATCTCCTATGTGGGACCTTATCAAATGCCTTCTGAAAATCAAGGTACACTACATCCACTGGATCTCCCTTGTCTTACTTCCTGGTTACATCCTCGAAAAACTCCAATAGATTAGTCAAGCATGATTTGCCCTTGGTAAATCCATGCTGGCTCGGCCCAATCTTGTCACCGCTATCTAGATATGCCACTATTTCATCTTTAATAATGGACTCTAGCATCTTCCCCACTACTGATTTTAGTCTAACAGGTCGATAGTTCTCTGTTTTCTCCCTCCCTCCTTTCTTAAAAAGTGGTATAACATTAGCCATTCTCCAATCCTCAGGAACTGATCCTGAATCTAAGGAACATTGGAAAATGATTACCAATGCATCCGCAATTTCCAGAGCCACCTCCTTTAGTACCCTAGGATGCAGACCATCTGGACCTGGGGACTTGTTAGCCTTCAGTCCCATTAGTCTACTCATCACCATTTCCTTCCTAATGTCAATCTGTTTCAGTTCCTCTGTCATCCTATGTCCTTGGCCCATCAATACTTCTGGGAGATTGCTTGTGTCTTCCTTAGTGAAGACAGATCTAAAGTACTTATTAAATTCTTCTGCAATTTCTCTGTTTCCCATAACAATTTCACCCAATTCATTCTTCAAGGGCCCAACATAGTTCTTAACTATCTTCTTTCTCTTCACATACCTAAAAAAGCTTTTGCTATCCTCCTTTATATTCCTGGCTAGCTTGCGTTCATACCTCATTTTCTCTCCCGGTGTTGCCTTTTCAGTTAAGTTCTGTTGTTCCTTAAAAACTTCCCAATCATCTGTCCTCCCACTCACCTTAGCTCTGTCATACTTCCTTTTTTTTAATGCTATGCAATCTCTGACTTTCTTTGTCAACCACTGTGGCCCCTTTCCCCCCTTTGAATCCTTCCTCCTCCGGGGGATGAACTGATTTTGCACCTTGTGCATTATTCCCAAGAATACCTGCCATTGCTGTTCCACTGTCTCTTCTGCAAGGATATCAGTCCATTTAACTTTGGCCAGCTCCTCCCTCATGGCTCCATAGTCTCCTTTGTTCAACTGCAACAATGACACCTCCGATCTGCCCTTATCCCTCTCAAATTTCAGATAAAAACTTAACATATTATGATCACTACCTCCTAATGGCTCCTTTACTTCAAGATCGCTTATCAAATCCTGTTCATTACACAAGACTAAATCCACAATAGCCTTGTCCCTGGTCAGCTCTCGTACAAGCTGTTCCAAGAATGCATCCCATAGGCACTCTACAAACTCCCTATCCTGGGGTCCAGCACCAACCTGATTCTCCCAGTTCACCTGCATGTTGAAATCCCCCATAACTACTGCAACATTACCTTTGCCACATGCCAATGTTAACTCCCTATTCATCTTGCACCCAATATCCATGCTACTGCTTGGGGGCCTGTAGACAACACCCATGAGGGTCTTTTTGCTCTTACTGTTCCTCAATTCTTTCCACACAAACTCTACTTCTTCTACTTCTCCTGATCCTATGTCCCCCCCCCCCCCCCCCTTGCAAAGGACTGAATCTCATTCCTCACCAACAGGGCCACCCCACCCCCTCTGCCCACATTTCTGTCCCTACGATAGCACATATACCCTTGTACATTCATTTCCCAGGTCTGATCCCCTTGCAGCCATGTCTCCGTTATCCCAACAACATCATAGTTACCCATTCGCACTTGAGCTTCAAGCTCATCCGCCTTATTTCTGACACTTAGTGCATTCAGATATAGAATTTTTAGCCCATTTCTCCTCTCTCTGTTTAAATCTCTGCCTATTGTGCTTAACCCAGCTCCCCGAACTCCCTTTGGGCTATACACCCCTGGAATTTTGTTGTCCTTCCTAAATTTACCTATTCCTTCTGCACATTTAACTCTATGTTCCATCAGACCATCCCTCTGTACATGTGTCCTCCTTATCACTTGTTCCACCTCACCTTTCTCTACTATACACTTAATATTCCGGAACCGAGTAGTCCCCACCTGTCCTTTATTCTTCATCTCGCTATCCTCTCTCTCATGCTGGATCCCCGCCCCCTGCAAATTTAGTTTAAACCCCACTGAGCAGCACCAGCTAACTTTCCTGCAAGAATGTTAGTACCGCTCCAGTTCAGGTGTAAACCGTCCTGTCGGAACAGATCCCACCTTCCCTGGAACAAAGCCCAATTATCTAAAAACCTTAATTATAAAAAAATCTTAATTCATGCTGACACAGCTGTTATATTGTTGTACATAACATTTATTATAAATTGCTCTAAATTGCACATTGCACATTTAGACAGAGATGTAGTGTAAAGATTTTTACTCCTCATGTATATGAAGGATGTAAGTAATTGTCCTTCATGCTAAACGGTGTCTGTCCCAAATATCTCAATTTAGCAATTAGATATTTCCTTTGCCCCTCATAGGAACTGCATTCAAACAGATGGTATGCTACACCATTTTTTGACAAGTGCACTCCCCTCAAATGCCTGTATCATGCATATTAATTCTGAATAATTCAACCTAGTATGTCCAATATGTAAAGATGTAAGTATAACAACTTCTATCCTTTTATACCCATCTCCCAGTTGAGTTCCCACCATCCTCTGAATTTTATATAAATATCAACCTTTCTTTTCCTTAATCCAGCTTTGTTGCTACAATGATCAAATAGACTTTTTGATTGCAGATTTCACCTTCCCCTTATGCATTGGCACCACTGCATTTATATCCTTAATTTTCAGTGGCTGCTTAGCTGGAATGACATTCACCTTTTGATATGTGCAAATTAATATTGTCAAGGTCCACAGGTGTGGTAATGGTTCATGTGCTAAGTGGCTTAATTAAAGCTTGTTTGCCATTGTGATTAATCATGTGACAGGGTGGGGCATGGTTTGACCATGTGTATAAAATGGGATTTTGGGGTTATAAGTTAATTCATTTGAACTGGTTTTTGATGTGGTGAGAAGAGTCAAAGTTGCATTGGGTGTTGTCAGGATGCTAGAGGAGGAGCAGCAGCAGCAGGGATGTGAGTGCATGGTTTTGTTTTCTCTTGAGTTTGGTTTACTTTATCACTTGAGCAGACTGTGCCTTCAACTATTGTTGTGGTTGAATGGTCATTTAGTGTCTAATGAAAGCAAAGTAGCATCTGCAGGCTCTTTATGGATGGGCATGAGGTGGGTAGGCAGAGGTGGTACACTTCCACTGTTGTTTGTGGAGGTCTGTGTGTGACCTGGAGGTTCACATTTGATTACAATGCCTTTCAATACTGTGAACTTCCATCATCCAAGCATTTATAGAATTCAGTAAAGATGTTGCAGTTTGTAAAGGTAAGCTTTATGTTCATTCTTAGCTCCCTTCTGTCTACTACTCAACCTCCTCCTGTGACCAGATGTAGAATAGATGGCTTGGCTAATGAGGTATTAGCCATGTGCGTGGCTAATTTGCCACACCTGAAGTCAAATGCTAGTACTTGGGAATGTTGGTGAGTTCTGTGACAAGATGGTACCAGCAATTAATGGCAATGATGTGGCAATCTATCCATAACCCTAAATTCTTTTGTAAATGTAATGCAACAAAATAGGGTATATGGAATTCTAAGGTGGTTTGCTAGCTTGGATGAGAAAACTTGAAGTGTGTTCACCCCAGTCAAAAATTCTGTTACTGTGAATAGTTAAGTGAGTAGAAGATGAACTGATCTCCAAAAGTCATGGTTCAAAATGACATTCTTTGCAACAACTTAAGCAAAATTACTGTATTTTTGTTTTCTACAATTTTAGAGTGGGGAAAAAGGAGCACCATGCAAAAGTTGTTGCCCCAAGGGATTTGAACTCAGATAATTTACCAAGATCTCAGACCTTAATTAACTGCTTAGGGCTATGGCTTGTTCACAGTCATTGTTAGGAAATGCCAGGTGAAGAAAATTTTGAAGATTTATAAATACCCTGACTCTTCAAACCTTATCCCAACAATCAGCAGCCATGGGCCCTTCTAAGTAGTTGCCTAGTACTATGGAAGTTAAAATAAATGATGCCCACAAAACAGAAGAAGACTATAAGAAGATAGCAAAGTGTTTTCAGGTAGCTGTTTCCTCAGTTTGTAATGCAATTAAGAAATGGCAGTTAACAGGAATGGTGGTGGTCTGGAAAACCAAGAAACTTTCTGAGGAAACTGCTCATAGGATTGCTAGAAAGGCAAATCAAAACCCCTGTTTGACTGCAAAAGACCTTCAGGAAGATTTAGCAGACTTTGTAGTGGTGATGCACAATTTTACTATGAAGTGACACCTGCACAAATGACCTTCATGGAAGTCATCAGAAGAAAACCTTTCCTGTATCCTCAACACAAAATTCAGCATCAGAAGTTTGCAAAGGAACATCTAAACAAGCCTGATGCATTTTGGAAACTAGTCTGTTGGACTGAAAGTTAAAATAGAACTTTTTGGAGGTATGTTTGGAGAAAAAAGGTTGCAAAATGTCATGAAAAAAATTGCCTTTTCTCCTTTGAAGGCCTCCTGCTTACCAATTGCATCCTTGCCAGATAACAACCTGTCCCAATCTATGTTTTTTAGATCCTTTCTCATTTCTTCAAATTTGGCCTTTTTTCCAGTTTAGTACCTCAACCTAAGGACCAGATCTATCTTTATCCATGATCAAGTTGAATCTCATGTCATTATGATTGCTGGAACCAAAGTGTTCCACTACACACTTCTGTCACCTGCCCTAACACATTTCCTAATAGGAGATGTAATATTGCATTCTCCCTAGTTGGTACCTCTATATATTGATTTAGAAAACTTTCCTGAATGCATTTCACAAATTCTAACTCATCTGGACCTTTAACAGTATGGGAGTCCCAATCAATGTGTGGAAAAGTAAAATCCCCCACAATCACAACTTTCTATCTCCTGCAGTTGTCTGTCATCTCTCTGCAGATTTGCTCCTCCAATTCTCACTGACTATTGGGTGGTCTATAATACAACCCTATTAATGTGGTCATACCTTTCCTGTTTCTCAGCTCCACCCATATGGCCTCTGTAGACAAGCCCTCTGATCTGTCCTGCCAAAGCACTGCTGTAATATTTTCCCTGACTAGCAAAGCTACCCCCACCCTTCATCCCTCTGCCTCTATCCTGCCTGAAACATCAGAACCCTGGAACATTGAGCTGCCAGTCCTGCCCTTCCTGTAGCCAAGTTTCAGTAATGGCTATGATGTCATAATTCCATGTGTCAATCCAGGCCCTCAGCTCATCTGCCTTTCCCACAATACTCTGTGCATTGAAATATACACACATCAGAAGATTGTTACCACCACATACAACCTTGCCATTTATGACTTTGCATGAACTACTAACATAATTTATTTTTTGCCCCATTCCACTATCTACTCTGGTTCCCATGCCCCTGCAAATCTAGTTTAAACCTTCCCCAATAACACTAGCAAACCTCCCTGCAAGTGTATTGGTCCCTTTGTAGCTGAGGTGTAACCCGTCTCTCTTGTACAGGTCTCACCTGCCCCAGAAGAGGTCCCAAAGGTCTTAATGCCCTGACTACTTAGATACCTATCGATCTCTGCCTTAAATACACCCAATGACTTGGCCTCCACTGCTGCCCGTGGCAACAAATTCTACAGATTCACCACCCTCTGGCTAAAATTTTTCGCATCTGTTCTGAATGGGCACCCTGCAATCCTCAAGTCATGTCCTCTCATACTAGACTCCCCCACCATGGGAAACAAGTTTGCCACATTCACTCTGTCCATGCCTTTCAACATTCGAAATGTTTCTGAGGTCCCCTCTTATTAACTCCAAGGAGTACAGTCCAAGAGCGGTCAAATGTTCCTCATATGTTAACTCTCATTCCCTGAATCATTCTAGTGAATTTTCTCTGAACCCTCTCCAACGTCAGCACATCCTTTCTTAAATAGGGCACCCAAAACCGCACACAGTATTCCAAGTGAGGTCTTACCAGTACCTTATAGAGCCTCAACATCACATCCCTGCTCCTATACTCTATTCCTCTAGAAACAAATGCCAACATTGCATTCACCTTCACCACCACTGACTCAACCTGGAGGTTAACCTTAAGGGTATCCTGCATGAGGACTCCCAAATCCCATTGCATCTCAGAACTTTGAATTCTCTCCCTATTTAAATAAGTCTGCCCGTTTATTTCTTCTGCCAAAGGTCATGACTGTACAATGTCAAAGTGTAATTCATTTGCCGCCACTTTGCCCATTTCCCCCAATCTATCCAAGTCTCTCTGCAGATTGTTTCCTCAGCACTACCAGCCCCTCAACCTATCTTTGTATCATCAGCAAACTTGGCTACAAAGCCATCTATTCCATAATCCAAATTGTTGATATACAACTTAAAAAGAAGCGGCCCCAACACAGACCCCTGCAGAACACCACTGGTAACCGGCAGCCAACCAGGATGGGATCCCTTTATTCCCACTGTTTCCTGCCAATTAACCAATGCTCTATCCACATATGTAACTTTCCTGTAATTTCATGGGCTCTTGTTTAGCAGCCTCATGTGTGGCACCTTGTCAAAGGCCTTCTGAAAATCCAAATACACAACATCAACTGCATCTCCCTTGTCTTGCCTACTTGTAATCTCCTCAAATTGCAATAGGTTTGTCAGGCAGGATTTTCCCTTGAGGAAACCATGCTGAGTTCTGCCTATCTTGTCATAAGCCTCCAGGTACTCTGTAACCTCATCCTTGACAATCGACTCCAACAACTTCCCAACCACCGATGTCAAGCAAACAGGTCTATAATTTACTTTTTGCTTCCCTGCCCCCTTCTTAAACAGCAGAGTGATGTTTGCAATCTTCCATTCCTCCGGAACCAGGCCAGAATCTATTTTCTTTTGAAAGATCATTGCTAATGCCTCCGCAATCTCCACTGCTACTTTCTTCAGAACATGAGGGTGCATTCCATCTGGTCTGGGAGGTTTATCTACCCTTGGACTATTCAGCTTCCTGAGTACTTTTTCTGTTGTAATTGTGACTGCGCACATCTCTCTTCCCTGATGCCCTTGAATGTCTGGTATATTGCTGAAGTCTTCCTCAGTGAAGACTGATGCAAAATACTCATTCAGTTCCTCTGCCATCTCCTTATCTCCCAGCATTATTTTCTATTGGTCCTATATCTACTTACCACCTGTCTTTTACTCTTTATATACTTGAAAAAGCTTTTAGTATCCTTTGATATTATTTGCTAGCTCCCTTTCATAGTTCATCTTTTCCCTCTTAATGACCTAAGTTTCCTTTTGTAAGCTTTTTTTTAAAAAAAACACTTCCCAATCCTCTGTCTTCCCACTAAGTTTTGCTTCCTTGTATGCCCTCTGCTTTGCTTTTACTTTGGCTTTGACTTCTCGTCAGCCATGGTTGCATCCTTTTTCCATTCGAAAATTTCTTTTTCTTTGGAATATGTCTTGCACCTTTGTCACTTCTTGCATAAACTGCACCCACTGCTGCTCTGCCATCCTTCCCACTTGTGTCCTGGATGAATGATCAGATCCACAGACTGCTGAGGGCTCGGCCAGTGACATTTCATGTCTCGTGACTCAGTAAAATGCAAGAGATCCAGGTAAGATCTCCTGAAATTCATCTTATTTGAAGAGGCAATTTGGGACTAAAGTGAATCATTAAATAAGCTGTGGCAGGGCTTGAATGCTCTCGCCTCCTACAAAGTGAAACCGTGATGTAATTACAACAATGCTTCACTCCCAGATGAGCTCAATGACTTATGCTTGCCTTGACTGTTAAAACAGTGGAAATTTCCAGTCTGTGCCAGCATCCTTCAAGAATGAAGCCACTGAAAGCATCTGGCCCAGATGGAGTAGCTGACTGATTACTGAAGACCTGTGCTGTGTACAAGGAGTGGGGTAATTCCAGGCTAGTTTAGAGGTTTTTTGTATGCAGTATGATGTATGTTATGGATTCAAGCAACAATAATTATGAATGAGGCAGGGGTTTTTATAACAAACAAAATGTTTATTAAACACTGAAAAACAAATCCCCAAAAGTAAACAAACCATTCACATAACTGGAAATCAGCTGCTGTGTGGCCACTTAAACAGTTAAAGCAATGAAGCTTAAACAGTTCTTAAAGCGATCTTGCAAAAACAGTTCAAAGTAATTTTGCTAAAGTTCAAAATGCTTACAGTCCATTTAAGGGAGAGACTTTTTAAAGACAATTTAAATTCTCTTTCACATCATGTTGCTTTGGTTCCCAAACCGAACTTTTCCCATGAAGAATTTACAGAGATGGACAAATGAAATGGCTTAAAGGCACTGGCCTTTCCTTTACAAAACTGTTCACAATCCTTTCTGCTATTCACAGGGATTAACATGGGGACAGTCAACGAATTCCTTCCGAATGAGGATCAAACAAGGTCGAACCTGTTTCACCGTTGAAATTGATTCTCCTCGATCTTTTAACTCCTGAACTCCAATCTTCACTCTCCACTGATTCTCAGCTAGCAGTATTATAAAGAAACTGCTGGCAATGACCTTTTAAACTTTAGGCATTAAATAAAACTTCATCTTTCAACCAAACTGGATCATAACGTTAAATCACACAGTGGCATGAATACAACATGGCAAATCCAGCCACGAACTGCCCCTCTTCAGGCCTCCTTTTATACCCTGTTTAAAAAAAACTCTACTGGTGGGGAAAATGACATCACTCCACCATCACAAGACCATTACCTCAAGTCCACTATAGCTTCAACACCTGTCATGTGACAAGGGTACCACTGTCACGGGTACGTAACATGTACAAAACCAATACGGGAGTGGCAGTTTTTTGGAGCACATTTGCTTAACTTCCAAACACATAGGCTGGACCTTGAAATGAGCTGTCCTCGCTCACGCTAGTAGACCAACTAAGGAATTCAGCAATCACGCAATCCAGCGCTGATCAATTTACTCGCGAAAATCTTTCGTCGCCAAACCCGGGAAAGCATTCAAACACCGTCCTTTCTAGAACATGGCAACTCGTCATTTTGCCTGGGTGGAGTAGAATGAAATCACCGCTTTCTCATAAAGACACGGGTTGCTACTTTGGCTTTACCGAGGTGAATACGCAAGTGCACTTTTAACAATAGAAAAGATATTCAACAGTTAACTGGTTAACGGGCTGGAGCGCTCACCTCTTGTTTCGGCAGTCTGAGGCACTTGTGTGTGTTATATTTTGTAACTTCAAAGCATTAAACTACGTCAAAGGAAGACAGGAGTGCGGGTTTAAACAAATCACGCGATTTGTGTACTTTTACAGATGACCCGTAATGAATTATTGAAATAAACAAGAATGCTGAAATATGTGGTTTGCAAGATTATTCAAATGTTACTTAAATATTAAATACACAACACTCTCTGCTTAGCTATAAAATCTAACTCGATGGAGAAAGCATCTCGACTGTCTATAATATGACTATACACACGGTAAATTTAAAATTGATCCATTTCGGGCTGGAAGATTTGGTCAGTGTGGAGGTTTTCTTTGTGGGATAACATCGTTGCTGACAAGCTTGGCAGCTGAGACTTGCGGCTGTAAAGCAATCTCGGGTTCTGGTTTCCTCTGGTGGCTGTAGGAGTTGACTGAGGTTGCAAGCTGGTGGCTCGGACAGCTCTGGGAACATCATTTTTCGTGTTTGAAAATCTTGATCTTGGGAAGGTGTATTTCGTTCGCTGGGGTATTGTGATTGATCCTGGTAGGCTTTTGCAAATAAAACGATCGAAGTGTTTTTTTAGTTTAAAAAAAAACTGAAATTTTTATTGAACTCCAAAACCTGAACAGTGTGCTTAAAAACCCTTAATGTAATTACATAACGTCAGGCCCACCTCTTAAAGTGAACCTAATTAACAGTGAGGATGCATTCCTCGGAAGTGGTGTGCTATGCAAATCCCCGTTATGGGGGCTCATTATAACATTGCATGGGCACGTGTCCCCGACTTTTTAAAAATGAAACCCGTGATACATTGCATTATTTGATGTAATTTGTGGAGTAACGAGCACAAATAGCCCTATCCTAGCACCATCGCAGTGGCAGCGGAGGGAAGCGGGTGCTGATTACATCTTGCAGGCGGGACCAGACTGTGGCTCCTCTAATTCTTAAAGTAGGCAGTGAGATTTGGCCGCATTTAAGTTTCCTCACGTGAAGCAGTTCTCGGTAGCAGGTAGTCGTGTCTTTGCTTTATTACAGACAGCTTTGCAACCACCTTCTTTGTTTGATTTCCAAATCACTGGGAAGCCTTGGCTTTAAAATGCCTTTCATTGCTCACGGGTGTTTCAGAGTGATACACAATAATAGGCTTTAACTAACGCAACCGAACAATTTCAGAACAGCCGGCAACGAGACAAGCAGAAGAGTTAGACCAATTACTTTGACCCGTAACTTACTGAATAAATAAGTATGCTCACTTTGCCGTTTTCTGTCCTTACTCATGAGAGTGCTTTACCAATTTATGCAAATACTTCTCTGACAATAGGTGTGTAACAGCCTAACGTAACATTGTATGGAAATACGAGATATACTGATGCAGACGTGTTTTACACATTTAACAAGGTGCTTTATTAGTGTAACAGTCAGTTTTTCAATGTTCGGCGTCAGCCGGGTCAATCTGTCCGTGAACTCCCTGTCGGTTGACTCCGTACACTCCAGTATATGTTTTTACTTAAGTTTTCCTGCACGAGAGCCAATAGCTGTCCGTCGTTTTAACTTTTCTAGTCTGTAACTACAAACGTGCAAATTCACGGCGAGATTTGACACCAAATATGTCGCTTGTTTACGGTGGGAATGTCCTGTACGTGCGCTGTAGGAGATGATCCGCCAAAATCTACGGATGGAGATATTGTTAAAAACGCATAGTGTGGACGCCTAACGTTTTTGCGTGAAACCGGCGATTTCAAAACTATCTGGTCTAGTGTGGATGTCCCCTTCAGCACTGCCTCCTAGCACAAGAGTTAACTGGTCCTTTGCAGCCTTGAACCCAGATGCAGATGCATATCTCTCTTTGAAGATAAAAGTATGAGGGAGCATTCTTTCCAAAAGAGGCCTGTTTCATCCATGTTGAAGATTAGCTCAGCGGGATAATCGTCCTTTTCAATTATGGCCTTCAGTGTTGCAGGAAAACTCTGGGCTGCCTTGCTGTCTGAACTACCCACTTCATTGGTTGGGCAAGTTCTCAATATTTATAGCTTCCTATCGTGTTTGCAGAGGTTGTTCTCTTTTGCACACTGGTTATTTATCCATCCTGTTGGGTGCACTGACAATATTGTTTCTTGTATATACTATAAATGCCTGCAAGAAATGAATTCAGTGTGGTATATGGTGACATATGTACTTTTACTTTGTGCTTCTGAACTTCGAAACAAAGCAACAGCTAATAAATTTTCTTTGAAAGTAACGTGGTATTTTGGGAAATTGGCAGGTACCAATCAACAATTGCATGGTATGAGGAGAGAAATGGAATGCATAAAGAGGAAAAAGCAAACTAAGTCAATAGTACAGTACGGATGAGAAAGAAAACACTGTAGTCACTTGGAGGACCCCAGACAATGAATATCACTAAATGTTGTATTTCTACTGGATGCCTCTTAATGGATGTATCTACTATGCTTGTATTCAAGGCAGCTTGTTGCAGTTATGAGCAAGTCTCTTGAGATCAAATTATGAATTGGTGAATCTTGTAACATCACTTCACCCCATTCATACAGCCATTTATTAGTTCTTACAAACATCAATTTTACTAAATTTAATTATATTGTATGAAAGTACTGTCATTTCTCAATGAAGGAGGCAAATCTCTAGACAGCTGGGAAAATCTTGTGATAATTCTTCACGGCAGTTAATAACATGGATTCAAATGGAAGCAATGCAACCAAATGAAGGAATGTGACAAAATTATTTGGAAGGGTTTTAAAGTCCCTCAGGGTACGAAGACCACCATTTCTTTACCATCCTCAATATAGTTGAAAATGGTTGCTAAATTTTAAGTTGTCAATGTAAATTGTGAGCATTTAAAGTACTTTGTAACTAGTGACAATGGTCAAGAAACTAGAAATGCTCCAGTATTTGAATTGTAGTTATTACCTTTTGAGCTTGAAGGGAAATAAGCTGAAATAAATTATCTCCCAGCAGAGTCCTGTTTGATTTCTTCACTGCACAAGGCCTGAAGCTAACAAGCAACATCTAGATTTTAAAATGTAAAGGACAAAGACTGACCTTAAATGCATGAAGAACAGCAGAGGCATTAGTGGGAATGCAGTAGAATGATAGCGGGTGTCTGATGGTTAATCTGCCATACTCAGTAGAAGGTCAGTTTTGTAAGGATTTATATTGTTAATTGCAGGATGCACGAAACCCAGAGTCACTGAGGGGTTTACTGAAGGAAGGAGCAAGGAAATATCAAGAAAGCATCGTGGCATCAGTCTAGCAGTACTTGCATTTACAGTGAAGTGTTGTGTTTTTAAAATTTTATTTGAGGTAGTATGGAATAGGCCATTTGAGCCATACTGCCCAGCATACTGATCTAACCCTAGCCTAATCATGGGACAACTTACAATGACCAATGAATCTACAACAGTACAACTTTGGACTGTGGGAGGAAACCAGAACACCTGGAGAAAACCCATGCAGTCACGGGGAGAATGTACAAACTCTTTAATACCTCCTTGTGCAATTGGATTCTTAATTTTCTCACTTGCATACTCTAGTCAGTTGGGATTGGCAATGACTTCTCCACAATCTCCATCAGCGCAGGTACACCACAAGACTGTGTGCTCAGCCCCCTGCTCTATTTGATTTCCCTTCCAACTAAGTACAGCTCCAGCACCACATTTAACTTTGCCGACACCACCACTGTCATGGGCCAAATCAAAGCTGGTGGTGAATCGGTATACAGGAGCCTCAGGACCCACACTACCAGGTTCAGGAACAGTTATTAACCTTTAACCATCAGGCTCTTGATGAGAGGAGATGGCTTCACTCAGCTTCACTTGACCCATCACAGAACTGTTCCCACAAACAATGGACTCCATTTCAATGAATCTTCATCCCTTACCTATTTATCTATTTACTGATTTATTTATTAGTATTTTCCTCTTTCATATTTGCAGTTTGGTATATTTTGCACATGCATTGTTTGTCATGCTGGGTATAGTATTTAATTGTTGCCCCCATTCCTTGGATTTGCTGTGTATGCCTACAAGAAAACCAATCTTAATTGTACTTGGTGCCATATGGACTGTGATATGAAATTTATCTTGAATTGAAACCCATGTCAAAGAATTGAGGGCTTCATGTTAATAACATCTAATCTACAAGGACAAAGGATATAATGAACAAAGTAACTTTCAAAATTACTAAAGTGGTATGGAGTTTCACCCCAATGGAAATGTACATGAATTGCATTAAACATGTTGCACCAAATGCTGCAAGTTGTGCAAGAATTTTCAACTATCCATTGTTGCTAGTTGAATCCTTCAAACAGCATGTGTGAAGTGAAGATTTATAACCACTTTGAAAGCAATTACAATACCCTAAACTTGAAAAAGAAGCTTGATTTTATTTCTGCAGGTCAATAGTCATTTTCTTTACACACGTGCAGTCGAAATAAGAAGCAGAAGTGCTGCTCTTCAGAGAGGTGACCCATAGTTATACTTCATGGTGATCTGCATCTAAACAGGTTTGAGGATGTGTCAAAATTTTGGTGTTTAGTCACTGCAATTTTTTGTTTCATTATTCCATATAGTTGTGCCAATACTAGCTTTACTGAGCTTGTGCCATTGGAAGAGCTGTCTTGTACAAAGTGTTAATAAATATAACAGCAGGTTGGGCAACATTTATGGAAAGGACTAAAGTTAACATTTCAGGCTGAGACCCTTCATTGGGATCTGGATGAAGGGTCTTGGCCCAAAACATCAACTCTTTATTAACATCAACTCCTGTCTCAGCTGTTGATTTCATCAGCATTTGCAGAATCACATGTGGATTTCTAATCAACCTGAAATGTCTCCAGTTTATTCCCTCGATAGATGTTGCCTGACCTGCTGAATTCCTCCAGCATTTTGTTAGTCTGGATTTCCAGCATCTGAGAACCTTTCATGTTTAAGATAATAACAAATCTATTGTCCTCTCAGGTTAACCACAGCACTAACCCAGAATATCCTCTGGCTTCATTTCCACTGGCAGCTTAGCCTATTTATATTTAATTACTATCACTATTATGACACCTGCAGGAAGAGCATCCAGCTGCAGCTCCTTACAGACCATGTTAAGGGAATGGAGCTGGGTGAACTCAAGATAATTTGGGAGGCTGAGGGGTTGATCAAAAGGTGATAGAGGGAGGCGATTGTACCCAAGGTGCAGGACTCGGTTAACTGTGTGACTGTAAGGATTGGAAATGGAGATAGGCAGCAAGTGCAGTGTACCCCTGTGGCTGTTCCTCAATAGCAAGTCTACTGCTTTGCATACTATTGGGGAGGGGGTAGGAGAGGAAAGCCACAGCAGTCAGATCTCTGGCACTGAATCTGGCTCTTTATCTCAGAATGGAAAGGGGGATGAGAGGTGAGCTGCATTGATAAGGGATTCAGTGGCTAAGGGAATGGAGGATGTTCAATGGATGAGAAAGAGATTCCCAGATGGTACATTGCCTCCTAGGTGTTGGTCTGAGATTTCTCAGATAGTCTACCAAATTCTTAAGTGGGATGGGGGAGCAGCCAGAAATCGTGGTCCACGTAGTTTCCATTGATTCCACGCAGGTTCCGTAAGTGAGTTCAGGAAGTTAGGTGCCAGGTTAAAGAATGGGGCCTCCAGGATTCTGATCTCAGGATTACTACCTGTGCCATGTGCTAGTGAGGCCAGAACTAGAAGATAATGCAGTTTAACATGGGGCTAAGGAGATGGTGCAAGAGGGATAGCTTCAGAGTTTTGGATAATTAGAATCTTCCAGGAAAAGTGGGACCTGTATTGACAGGACTATTTGCATCTGTACTGGAGGGGGGGACTAATATCCTTGTTAGAATGTTTCTAGTGCTGCATGAGGGGTGTGGAGTGGGGGTGGTCAAGCTAGAGTTGTGGAGGAATGGGAACTGGAGCATTTGGTGGAGTGTTTGTGGAGGAAGATATTGCAAAGTCTACATGTAAAGTCGGGAATCAAAATGCTGAACACAGTGGGACTAATGATCTGGGGTGTGTATATTTCAATGCAAGTGGTATTAAGGTGTATGACTAATGTTCTGGAGCAACATGTGGAATTGATAGTGTAGTCATTCGTGAGACTTGGTTGCAGGAGGGGCAGGAATAGCTCAATATTCCTAGATTTCATTGTTCTAGATGTGATAAAGCAGGATAGATTAAAGCTGGAGTGATAGCATTACTAGTCAGGGAAATTGAGACTATGTAGGTGGAGTTAAGGAATAAGAAAAGAACAACCACATTAATAGGATTGTATTATAGATCTCCTCAGTCAGTGGATTTAGTGGAACAACTTTGTAGAGAGATTTCAGCCAAGGTTTTGATTGTAGGTGATTTTAACTTTCCACGTATTGCTTAGGACTCCCATGCTGTAAAACAACTAGATGGAATAGTTTGTCAAATATGTTCATTACATTGATCCCAACTAGGATTGTGATACTCTATCTTCTATTAAGGAATGGGGCAGAGCAGGGGTTCCCATCCTTGTTTAATGGTAAGGCTCCATGGCATTAAAGGTTGGGAACCCTTGGTGTAGAGGATCATAATGCCATTTGTTTCAAGATTATTATTCAGAAGGATGGGTCGTGTCCTTGGGTTAAGAAGCGAAATTGGAGAAAGGCCAATTTTGATGGTATCAGAAAGGATCTGGCAAGGGTGGATTTGGACAGGTTGTTTTCTGGAAAACTTATACTTCGTAAGTGGCAGGCCTTCTAAAGTTTAGAACATGTGTTACAAAATGTCCTTAAAAGATGATTCATAGAATCAGTTGGAATACAGGAGATTGAAGGTACTGCTCCCAGTTCAGAAGTCTGGTTGTAGGATAATAACTATTCCTGAACCTGGTGCTGTGGAACCCTAGGCTTCTGTATCTCCTGCCCGATGGAGGTAGTGAGGAAACCGGATGGTGGGGGGCTTTGAATGCTGCTGCTTGTGCCTGTAAATGTATTCAATGGAGTGAGGGCTTTGCCTGTGATACTGGGCTGTATCCGTCATTTTCTGTTGTCTTTTTATCTCATACCAGACCACGGTGCATATAGTTAGGATAGTCTCTGCTGCATCTATAGAAAGTTTTTCACAGTTGAAGCAGAATAAGAGAACTTGAGATTGCCTGCATTGCTGGAAAGAGAAACTGATCTTCTCTACAATAAAAGCAAAAACTGTTGGCATCCAAGATCAGTGGATTAACTGAGTAGGAAATCAGTGGGCCAAACTGTGGGGATAATTCTCCTCCACATTCTCAAAGTGGTGCCATGCATTCTTCAACCTTTCCCTGAAGTAAAAGCAGGTTCTTGTTCAAGGTCTCTTCCATAAACCGGTACTTCCAAAATACAGCTTTCCCTCACCACTACATTAGTATTCCCAGGTTTCTGGGCTGGGATCCAAACCCACAGGCATCCAACTCTGCAGAGCATATCCACTGAAAAATGAAACATGTCAGCTAAGCAGTTAAGGTATTTCATTCACTGGGCCGTGCCATATAATTTTTCTCGTGGTTTTGAGCAAGGTATCATAGCAAAAAAATCTGTTATTCAACAGATCTCTAATTGTGAGGTCCTGTCAATTTCTCCAGGAGATGTGACATTGGTGACTATTTCTCCAGCTATCTGGGGGAAAAAGTTCCCTCCTCAAAGATAGATGAATCAGTCAACCAAAAACTCAACCACATGTGAGTTGTACTTCAACATATGACAGCAATCATTAAATCTCAAAGGCAAGTATTATTCATTTGTGATATTCTAAAGAACCTCCCAGCAAAATTAAAGTACATATGTATGTCATATAAAATCTTTTCCTTGCAGACAGACTCAATAAATCCAATAACCATAATATAATCAATGAAAGACTGTAGCTAACAGGGTGGACAACCAGTGTGCAAAAGGTGGCAAAATCATTCAGGGTTTTCCCCAATCAGAAACCCTGGATGAAAAATGAAATCTGGAAGCTGCTGAGAGCCAATTGAGAGGCTTTCAAGTCGGGAGATCAAGAATGACAGAACAAGTGCAGGTATGCACTCCAGAAAGCAATCTCATGTGAAATGGAGATTCTGGACCAGACTGGAATCAACAAGGGATGCCCAACAGTTGTGGCAGGGATTGAACGCCATAACCTCGTACAAAGTTAAATCTTGCGACACATGACAGCAGAGGTCACGTGCAGATGAGCTCAATGCCTTCAATGCTTGCTTTAACTACCCGAACAGGGAGGAGCCATTGTGTACCCCTTGTCTCCTGATGACCCTTTGGTCTAAGTACCTGAAGATGTGTGGGTGCCTTTAAGGGAGTGAACCTAGGAAAGCATTTGGTCGAGGCAAAGTACCTGGCCGAGTACTGAAGACCTGTGCCGACAAGCTGGTTGGTATATTCATGGGTATTTTGAAACTCACTCCAGTGTGATACCCACTTGCTTCTCAATACCCCTCTGTGCAATTGGATCCTGCTTTTCCTCATTTGTAAACACCATTCAGTTCAAATTGGCAAAAACATCTCCACAATTTCCATCGGCATAAGGGCTTCCCTGTGGTGCTTCTACACAGGGATGTGTACCTGGCCCTCTGCTCTACTTTTACACCTATGAATGTTTGGCTAAGTACATGTTCAACATGTACAAATTTGCTGATGACACCACTGTTGTGGACTGTATCAAAGGGGTGAAGAATCAGCATACAAGAGGGAGATTGCAAACTTGGCTGAGTGGTGTAAAAACCTCTCAATGTCAATAACACCAAGTAACTGATTGCAGACTTCAGGAGCGGGGAAACCAGAGATCTGACAGTAATCATCAGAGGATCAGAAGTGGAGAAGGTCAGAAGTTAGAATTCCTGAATATCACTATCTTGGAGCACTGTTCTGGACCCAGCATAAAAATATTATTACAAAAGAAATATGACAGCATGTTGACTGGAAAGATTTGGCATGTCATTGTAGACCTAGGCAAACTTCTGACTGTGGTGGAAAGTGTGCTGACTGGCTGTATTACGGCCTTTTATGGGAACACATAGAAACATAGAAAACCTACAGCACAATACAGGGCCTTTGGCCCGCAAAGTTGTGTCGAACATGTGCCTACCTTAGGAAATTACTAGGCCCTCTATTGTACTAAGCTCCATGTACCTATCCAAAAGTCTCTTCAAAGGCTCTATTGTATCTGCCTCCACCATTGCCAGCAGCCCATTCCACGCACTCACCACTCTTAGTAGTTTTTTAAAAATAAAAAAAATTGCCTCTGACATCTGTATCTGCTCCCCAGCACCTTAAACCTCTGTCCTCCCATGGCAACCATTTCAGCCCTGGGAAAAAGCCTCTGACTATGATCAATCCCTCTCATCATCTTGTTCACCTCTGTCAGGTCACCTCTCATTCTCCTTCACTCCAAGGAGAAAAGGCAGAGTTCACTCAACCTGTTTGCATAAGGCATGCTCCCCAATCCAGGCAACATCCTTGTAAATCTCCTCTGCACCCTTTCTTTGGCTTCCACATCTTTCCTGTAGTGAGGCAACCAGAACTGAGCACAGTACTCCAAGTGGGGTCTGACCAGGGTCCTATATAGCTGCAACATTACCCCTTGGTTCCTAAATTCAATTCTACAATTGATGAAGGCCAATACACTGTACATTGTCTTAACCACAGTCGGCCTGAGCAGCTGCTTTGAGCACCCTATAGACTCGGATCCCTCTGATCCTCCACACTGCCAAGAGTCTTACCATTAATGCTATATTCTGCCATTATATTTGTCCTACCAAAATGAACCACCTCACACTTATCTGGGTTGAACTCCATCTGCCACTTCTGTAAGTTCCTTTCAAAGGAGAAAGTTTCAAAAGTGGAGGCAGGTATTGGGTAGGTCATGGCAGCTGAGATCGGCCCCGTGGTTTGTTCATCCTGCAGCATGTGGGAAATCAGGGATATTTCCAGTGTCCCTGACAACAGTGTGCAGATAGTGTGTCCAGCTGCAGCTTCTGGCAGACCGCATTGAGCATCTGGAGCTGCGATTGGATTCATACTGGAGCATCCGCGATGCTGAGAAAGTCGTGAATAGCACGTTCAGTGAGTTGGCCACACCACAGGTAAAGGCTACACAGGCAGAAAGAGAAGGGGTGGCCACGAGACAGCGTAGCAATAGGCAGGTAGTGCAGGAGTCCCTTGAGGGCATCTCCCTCCTAAACAGATATACTGGTTTGGATACTGTTGGGGGAGATGTCTCATTGGGGAAGGCAGCAGCAGCCGAGTTCATTACACCATGGGTGGCTCTGCAGCACAGGAGGGAAGGAAAAGGAGTGGGAGAGCTATAGTGATAGAGGATTCGATTGTAAGGGGAATAGATAAGCGTTTCTGCAGCTGCAAACGAGACTCCAGGATGCAAGGTGCAAGGGTCAAGGATGTCTCTGAGCGGCTGCAGGACATTCTGGAATGGGAGGGTGAACAGCCAGTGGTCGTGGTGCACATAGGTACCAACGATGTAGGTAAAAAATGGGATGAGGTCCTACAAGGTGAATTTAGGGAGTTAGGAGATAAACTAAAAAGTAGGACCACAAAGGTAATAATTCCTGGATTACTACCAGTGCCACATGCTAGTCAGAGTAGAAATAGGAGGATATTTCAGATGAATATGTGGCTTGAAAAATGGTGCAAGGTGGAGGGATTCAAATTTCTGGGGCATTGGAACCAGTTCTGGGAGAGGTGGGACTGGTATAAACAGGATGGTCTGCACCTGGGCTGGACTGGAACCAATGTCCTAGGGGGAGCGTTTGCTACTGCTGTTCAGGAGGCTTTAAACTAATGTGGCAGGGGAATGGGAACAAGTGCAGAGAGAAAGAGGGGTGTAAAATGAGGGTGGAAGCAAAAAGTAGTAAGGTGAAAAGTAAAAGTGGCAGGCAGGCAAATCCAGGGCAAAAAGCAAAAAAAAGCCACTTTTCAGCATAATTGTATATGGGCTAAGAGTGTTGTAAAAACAAGCCTGAAGGCTTTGTGTGTCAATGTGAGGAGCATTCGTAACAAGGTGGTTGAATTGAATGTGCAGATAGTTATTAATGAATGATATAGTTGAGATCACAGAGACACGGCTCCAGGGTGACCAAGGATGGGAGCTCAACATCCAGGGATATTCAATATTCAGAAGGGAGAGATAGGAAAGAAAAGGAGGTGGGGTAGCATTGCTGGTTAGAGAGGAGATTAACATAATAGAAAGGAAGGACATTAGCCTGGAGGATGTGGAATCGATATGGGCAGAGCTGCATAACACAAAGGGGCAGAAAACACTGGTGGGAGTTGTGTACAGGCCACCTAACAGTAGTGAGGTTGGGGATGGCATTAAACAGGAAATTAGAATTGCGTGCAATGAAGGAACAGCAGTTGTAATGGGTGACTTCAATCTACATATAGATTGGGTGAACCAAATTGGTAAGGGTGCTGAGGAAGAGGATTTCTTGGAATGTATGCAGGATGGTTTTCTGAACCAACATATCGAGGAACCAACCAGAGAGCAGGCCATTCTAGATTGGGTATTGAGCTATGTGGAAGGGTTAGTTAGCAATCTTGTCGTGCGAGGCCCCTTGGGTAAGAGTGACCATAATATGGTGGAATTCTTCATTAAGATGGAGAGTGACATAGTTAATTCAGAAACAAAGGTTCTGAACTTAAAGAAGGGTAACTTTGAAGGTATGCGATGTGAATTAGCTGAGATAGACTGGCAAATGATACTTAAAGGGTTGACGGTGGATATGCAATGGCAAGCATTTAAAGATCGCATGGATGAACTACAAGAATTTTTCATCCCAGTTTGGCAAAAGAATAAACCAGGGAAGGTAGTGCACCCGTGGCTGACAAGGGAAATTAGGGATAGTATCAAGTCCAAAGAAGAAACATGTAAATTAGCAAAAAAAAGCAGCACACCTGAGGACTGGGAGAAATTCAGAGACCAGCAGAGGAGGACAAAGGGCTTAATTAGGAAAGGGAAAAAAGATTGAGAGAAAGCTGGCAGGGAACATAAAAACTGACTGTAAAAGCTTTTATAGATATGTGAAAAGAAAAAGATTGGTCAAGACAAATGTCAGTCCCTTACAGTCAGAAACAGGTGAATTGATCATAGGGAACAAGGACATGGCAGACCAATTGAATAACTACTTTGGTTCTGTCTTCACTAAGGAGGACATAAATAATCTTACGGAAATAAGGGACCGAGGGTCTAGTGAGATGGAGGAACTGAAGGAAATACATGTTAGTAGGGAAGTGGTGTTAGGTAAATTGAAGGGATTAAAGGCAGATAAATCCCCAGGGCCAGATGGTCTGCATCCCAGAGTGCTTAAGGAAGTAGCCCAAGAAATAGTGGATGCATTAGTGAGGACTGGAAGGTTCACCAGATTGATTTCTGGGATGGCAGGACTTTCATATGAAGAAAGACTGGATTAACTAGGCTTATACTCACTGGAATTTAGAAGAGTGAGGGGGGATCTTATTGAAACATATAGAATTCTAAAGGGCTTGGACAGGCTTGATGCAAGATTGTTCCCGATGTTGGAAGTCTAGAACGAGGGGTCACAGTTTAAGGATAAAGGGGAAGCCTTTTAGGACCGAGATGAGGAGAAACTTCTTCACACAGAGTGGTGAATCTGTGGAATTCTCTGCCACAGGAAACAGTTGAGGCCAGTTCATTGGCTATATTTAAGAGGGAGTTAGATATGGCCCTTGTGGCTAAAGGGATCGGGGGTATGGAGAGAAAGCAGGTACAGGGTTCTGAGTTGGATGATCAGCCATGATCATACTGAATGGTGGTGCAGGCTCAGAGGGCTGAATGGCCTACTCCTGCACCTATTTTCTGTTTCTTTGAATATTGAAGTAAAGTGTTCATTAAGTTCCGGACCTGTTCTGGTGGAATGGTTTACATCTGAACTGGAGGGGGACAAATATTCTTGCAGGTAGGTTTGCTAGAGAGGCTCCAGTGGATTTAAACTAGATGCAAGGAGGGAGGGGAACCAGTGTAGGAACAGATGTATGGGAGAAGGAAGAAAAAGAAGATAGTAAAGTTGTTTGCACCATTAGTGATAAACAGAGGAAGAGGTGCAGAATTTCTTAAATGCATTTATTTTAATGCTAGGAGCATTGTGAGAAAGGTGGATGAACCTAGAGCATGGATTGATACCTGAATATATGATGTTGTAGCTATTAGTGAAACATGGTTGCAGGAGGGGTGTGATTGCCAACTAAATATTTCAGAATTTTGTTGCTTTAGGTGTGATAGAATCGGAGGGACAAGATGGGGAGGTATTGCGTCGCTTGTCAGAAAATACTACAGCGGAGCTCTGGCAGGGTAGATTGGAGGGCTCATCTAGGGAGACTATTTGGGTAGAATTGAGGAATGGGAAAGGTGTAGTAGCACTTGTAGAGGTGTATTATAGACCAACTAATAGGGAGCGAGAATTGGTGAAATTGAGGGTACAGAATCCTTGTTCCTGTTAGGTTGAAAGGAAAGGTTAAAAGATTGAGAGCCATAGTTTTCAAGAGATACTGTAAACTTGGTTCAGAAAAAGAGCTATCTACAATAAATATAGGCAGCATGGAGTAAATAAGGTGCTTGAGGAATATAAAGAATGTAAAAAAAAAATCTTAAAGAAATTAGAAAAGCTAAAAGATGCAAGGTTGCCTTGACAAGTAAGGTGAAAATAAATCCAATGCGTTTCTACAGTTATATTAATAGCAAAAGGGTAGTGAGGGATAAAATTGGTCCCTTAGAGAATCAGAGTGGACAGCTATGTGTGGAGCCAAAAGAGATGGGGGAGATTTTGAACAATTTTTCCTCAGTATTAACCAAGGAGAAGGATATTGAATTGTGTAAGGTAAGGGAAACGAGTAGGGAAGTTATGGAAACTATGACAATTAGAGGAGGAAATACTGACGCTTTTAAGGAATACAAAAGTGGATAAATCTCTAGGTCCTGATGGGATATTCACTAGGACCATGAGGGAAGTTAGTGTAGAAATAGAAAGGGGTCAGCCAGAAATTTTTCAAATGTCATTAGAAACTGGGATGGTGCCAGAGGATTGACGTATTGTTCATGTTCCATTTACAAAAAAAGGGTTCTAAGAGTAAACCTAGCAATTATAGGTCTGTCAGTTTGACGTCGGTGGTGAGTAAATTAATGGAAAGTATTCTTAGAGATGGTATATATAATCATCTGGATAGACAGTCTAATTAGGAACAGTCAACATGGATTTGTGCGTGGAAGATCATGTTTGATAAATCTTATTAATTTTTTTGAAGAGGTTATGGGGAAAGTTGTCGAGGGTAAAGCAGTGGATGTTGTCTATATGGACTTCAGTAAGGCCTTTGACAAGGTTCCGCATGGAAGGTTAGTTAGGAAGGTTCAATTGTTAGGTATTAATATTGAAGTAGTAAAATGGATTCAACAGTGGCTGGATGGAAGATGCCAGAGAGTAGTGGTGGATAACTGTTTGTCAGGTTGGAGGCCAGTGACTAGTGGTGTCCCTCAAGGATATGTACTGGGTCCAATGTTTGTCATACACTTAAATGATCTGGATGATGGGTTGTAAATTGGATTAGTAAGTGTGCAGATAATACTCAGATTGGTGACGTTGTGGATAATGAAGTAGGTTTTCAAAACTTGCAGAAGTTTAGGAGAGAAGAGTGGGCTGAACGATGGCAGATGGAGTTTAATGTTGATAAGCGTGAGGTGCTACATTTTGGTAGGAATAATCCAAATGGGACATCCATGGTAAATGGTAGGGCACTGAAGAATGCAGTGGATCAGTGATCTAGGAATAATGGTGCATAGTTCCCTGAAGGTGGAATCTCGTGGATAGGGTGGTGAAGAAAGCTTTTGGTATGCTGGCCTTTATAGATCAGCATTGTATAGGAGTTGGGATGTAATGTTAAAATTGTACAAGGCATTGGTGAGGCCAAATTTGGAGTATTGTGTACAGTTCTGGTCACCGACGTGCAGGAAAGATATCAACAAAATAGAGAGAGTACAGAGGAGATTTACTAGAATGTTACCTGGGCTTCAGCACCTAAGTTAGAGAAAGGTTGAACAAGTTGGGTCTTTATTCTTTGGAGCATAGAAGGTTGAGGGGGGACGATAGAGGTATTTAAAATTATGAGGGGGATAGATAGAGTTGATGTGGATAGGCTTTTATCATTGAGAATAGGGGAGATTCAAACAAGAGGATGAGTTGAGAGTTAGGGGGCAAAAGTTTAGGGGTAACACGAGGGGGATTTTCTTTATTTGGAGATGTGGCTGTGTGGAACGAGCTTCCAGTAGAAGTGGTAGAGGCAGTTTTGGTATAGTTATTTAAAGTAACATTGGATATGCATATGGACAAGAAAGGAATGGAGGGTCAATAGGACTAGGTGAGAGTAAGTATTCAGCACAGACTAGAGGGCCGAGAAGGCCCTTTTCCGTGCTGTAATTGTTATAAGTATGATGGATTATCAATAATTCTTGGAGACGGGAGGTGAACATTAGGCTTTTTTAGCTGCAAGAGACCACCACACAACATCCTGGAGACTGAGGGAGGAGCAGTCACCAGAGGGGCGTGTCCAGACAGGTATATGTAGTTCGTCACAAAGTAGCTCTGCTATTTCCTCTGGTTCCATACTTTCCCACAGACACTCAACATTCCGAAGATCCTTTCCCATAAACACTTTGTCACAGACCGACCACAGCAAGTCAGAGTTAGTAAGCACACCTCCACCACCTCCATCTACACATCCAACTCCATAGTTAAATTTGCAGACAATACCACAGTGGTTGGCCTGATCTCGGACAAGGATGAAGCTGCCTACAGGCTTGAGGTGGATCATCTGATGGAGTGGTGGAAGGCCAACAACCTGGTCCTGAACACTTCGAAAGTAAAAGAGATGATCATTGACTTCAGGAGATCAAAGGACTGAGTACACCCCTCCCCTGCCTGCTATTGAATGAGCGCACAGGCTGTCCACTTTGAAATTTAAAGATTCAACCAGACCAATATTTATTTTGGTTTGTTTTCATCACTTTAAAGATCAAATAATGCGACAGGCAAGAAAACAGTATTCGGATTCAATCAGTCTGAGCTCCGTTTTTATGAAGATTATCCAAGAGAAGTAATGGAACAAAGAGCAAGATTTGCTTTGGTAATGAAACAAGCATGTGATAAGAAACTATTTCCCTCTTTGAGTTACCCAAAAAGAATGCAAGTTTTTCCTCCTAATTCTTCCCCCATGTACTTTCTTTGACCCAAAAGTCGTGCTGGATTTTGTCCAGGCTATACCTGTCACCGCCACTGACATTACTACCGAATGAACTATCTGAAAAGCTGTTTGATTATCTGTATATTACTCATTTTCGAAAAGATGTATGAAGGCTAACACAAGGAAATCTGCAGAAGCTGGAAATTCAAACAACACACAAAATGCTGGTAGAACACAGCAGGCCAGGCAGCATCTATAGGGAGAAGCACTGTTGATGTTTCCGGCCGAGACCCTTTGTCAAGACTAACTGAAAGGGAAGATGGTAAGAGATTTGAAAGTAGTTGGAGGAGGGGGAAATGCAAAATGATAGGAGAAGACCGGAGGGGGTGGGATGAAGCTAAGAGCTGGAAAGGTGATTGGCGAAAGTAGTACAGAGCTGGAGAAGGAAAGGATCATGGGACGGGAGAAAGGTGGAGGGGGGGGGGGAGCACCAGAGGGAGATGGAGAACAGGCAAACAACTAAATATGTCAGGGATGGGGTAAGAAGGGGAGGAGGGGCATTAACGGAAGTTAGATAAGTCAATGTTCATGCCATCAGGTTGGAGGCCACAGCTCTGTAACTGACATATTTAGTTGTTTGCCTGCTGTGTTCCACCAGCATTTTGTGTGTATTGATGTATGATGGCTATTTGGATATTTCATTGACAGATTAATAAAAGGAGAAAAGAAAACCTCATTATATCCTATTGGATTTTTTTGGAAAGATTTACAGTTCAAGTTTGACTGTTTAAATGGTTAATTACATATTTGACTGAGAAAAGAGGATAAAAGGATTTGTTCCTTTTATCTGATATTTGGTTTGATGTTTGTTTCTTAAATTACTAACCGGCAGTTTTTACCTACCGATAGGGGTTTCTTTATATGGGGGTTTAGTAACTATGATATTACTAATATTTTCGTAAATTTGGTTCGGTTAAGTATACTATTATCTGTTTTATTATAGCGCCCTATGACCGAATTTAAAGTTTTCTTAGGGATTTAAAGCTAAACTTAAGATGGCGCTGGTTTTCTCTCTAAGAGATTATATTATTTTGGTTCTTTTTTGTTTAATACATGATGGAATGTAAACGCTCTCCTTTGTCGAGACGTTGCTGTCTTTCTAGCAAGGTCATTTTTTTTGTGCACTGGGGAGGGAGAGACGTCGCATCAATCTAAGTTCACGTCCCTTTATTCTGGGCTTTTGGGAGGGTGGGTGGGTTGAGAGTTAGGAGTTCTTTCCCATTGGGTGGTTCTGAAGCATGCGTGTTTTCTATATGGCTGTATACTTCATCACCGCCATCTTTGATAATCCCGTATTGGTATGTATTCTGCGCATGTGTAAAGTTAATTGGAATAAAATTATAGTATGGCAGTTAAACGGATTAATGTAATAAATTGGAATGTACGTGGTTGGAATCATCCTAGTAAATAAAAAAGACTTGAGTATTAATCGATTCCAACCTGATATAATTTTTGCTCGGAGACGCATATCAAGGCGGGAGATCAAAATAGATTTTGTCGCTGTTGAAATGGAATATTACTCCATGCTACTTCTCAGAGCAAAACTAAGGGTGTGACTATCTTTATTAAATCAAATATATTTACTCAAGAGGAGATTGAATCAGATTCTAATGGTAGCTTTTTAATTGTTAAAGCAGTGATTTGTAATAGAAAGGTTGTTTTGGCTAATTTGTATGGTCCTAATTTAGATCCTTATATAAAAAAAATTTTGATTTACAGCCAGATTTAAATATGTTGATAATAGGTGGGGATTTTAACTGTTTGAAGCCTATGATTGATAAGAGCTCAACTAATCAACGACTTCCAAATCGTTCTGCGCCAGTTATTAACTCCCTTTTGACTGGTTTTGGGTTGATCAAATTATGGAGGCATTTACACCCAGATAACAGAATATTTTTTTACATGTTTATAAAAAATATTCGCGATTGATTATATTATACTTGATCCCCGTCTTTTGCCTAATGTTAAAAACTGTGAATATGACGCTATTGCTATATCTGTGATCACGCGCCTTTGCGTTTGTCCTTCGAATTTGATGATATTTTTGGCATGTCTCAGACTTTATTGCAAAACTCTGACTTTATCAGTTTCATCGCAAGCCAGGTAAAAGCCTCCAACCCGACGGCATGAACATTGACTTCTCTAACTTCCGTTAATACCCCTCCTCCCCTTCTTGCCCATCCCTAACATATTTAGTAGTTTACCTGTTCTCCATCTCCCTCTGGTGCTCCCCCTCCTTTCTTTCTCCTGAGGCCTCCCGTCCCATGATCCTTTCCCTTCTCCAGCTCTGTATCACTTTTGCCAATCTCCTTTCCAGCTCTTAGCTTCATCCCACCCCCTCCAGTCTTTCATTTTGCATTTCCCCCTCCCCCCCACTACTTTCAAATCTCTTGCTATCTTTCCTTTCGATTAGTCCTGACGAAGGGTCTCGGCCTGAAACGTCGACAGCGCTTCTCCTTAGAGATGCTGCCTGGCCTGCTGTGTTCCACCAGCATTTTGTGTGTGTTGTTTAAAAGAATTTTTCTTTTTAATGATTTGAGGTATGTCCAAATTACAAACCCCATTTCCAGAAAAGTTTGGATATTTTCCAAAATGCAATAAAAACAAAAATCTGTGATATGTTAATTCACATGAACCTTTATTTAACTGACAAAAGTACGAAGAAAAGATTTTCAATAGTTTTACTGACCAACTTAATTGTATTTTGTAAATATACACAAATTTAGAATTTGATGGCTGTAACACACTCAACAAAAGTTGGGACAGAGGCATGTTTACCATTGTGTTACATCACCTTTTAATAACACTTTCTAATCATTTTGGAACTGATACTAATTGTAGATTTGCAATTGGAAATTTTGTCTATTCTTGCTTGATATAAGACTTCAGCTGCTCAACAGTCCGTGGTCTCCGTTGTCTGATTCTCCTCTTCATGATGCGCCATACATTTTCAAAAGGAGATAGATCTGGACTGGCAGCAGGCCAGTCAAGCACACGCATTCTGTGTCTACAAAGCCACGTTGTTGTAGCCCGTGCAGAATGTGGTCTGGCATTGTCCTGCTGAAATAAGCATGGACGTCCCAGGAAGAGATGTTGCCTTGATGACAACATGTCTCTCTAAAATCCTAATATACGCCTCAGAGTCAATGGTACCTTCACATACATGCAACTCACCCATGCCGTGGGCACTGATGCACCCCCATACCATCACAGATGCTGGCTTTTGCACCTTTCGCTGATAACAAACAGGATGGTGGTTTTAATCTTTGGTACAGAACTTGACACCCATTTTTTTCCAAAAACTAGCAGAAATGTGGACTTGTCTGACCACAGCACATGGTTCCACAGTCTTTCGGTCCATCTGAGATGAGCTCAGGCCCAGAGAACTCACCGGCGTTTCTGCATAGAGTTGATGTATGGCTTCTTCCTTGCGTAATACAGTTTCACATTGCACTTCTGGATGCAGCAACGGACTGTTTTAAGTGACAATGGTTTTCCAAAGTACTCCTGAGCCCAGGTGGCTATAATTGTCACAGTAGTATGACGATTTCTTAGGCAGTGCCGTCTGAGGGCTTGAAGATCACACGCATTCAACAGTGGTTTCCAACCTTGCCCTTTACGCACTGAGATGTCTCTGAATTCTCTAAATCTTTTCACAATATTATGTACTGTAGATGTTGAAGGACCTAAATTCTCTGCAAACTTGCGTTGGGAAATGTTCCTTTTGAACTGACTAACAATTCTCTCATGAATTTTGGTACAAAGGGGTGAGCCACGACCCATCCTTGCTTGCAAAGACTGAGCCTTTGATGGATGCTACTTTTATACCCAGTCATGATACCTCACCTGCTACTAATTAGCCTGCTTAATGTGGAGTCTTCCAAACAGGTGTTACTTGAATATTCTGTGCACTTTTCAATCTTATTTTAACTCTGTCCCAACTTTTGAGTGTGTTGCAGTCATCAAATTCTAAATTTGTGTATCTTTACAAAATACAATTAAGTTGGTCAGTAAAATTATTGAAAATCTTTTCTTTGTACTTTTGTCAGTTATATAAAGTTCATGTGAATTAACATATCACAGATTTTTGTTTTTATTGCACTTTGGAAAATATCCCAAATTTTCTGGAAATGGGGTTTGTAATTATATGGGATACATTCAAAGCATTTTTATGTGGTCAGATTATTTGTTCAACTAAACTTTAAACAGACTAAAGCAGAATTGGATAAAATTTCAAAACAAATTGAAGATTTAGATAATATCTGACTTCCCCTAATATTGACTTTTTAAAAAAAAAAGTTGGAATTTCTTCAATCACATTATAACCTATTGAATTGAAGGTTATCTACTTAAGTTAAAGAGCCAATTTTATGTTTGAAGATAAAAAAAATTAACTACTTGCATTTCAATTAAATTCAGCTGGAGCCAAGAGGCAAATTTTGAAAATTCATAGAAAAGATGATACCCTGGCTTGGGATTATGAAGAAATCAGTAAGATTTTTATACCGAACTTTATAAATCTCAATGTCCAGTAGACTCTTATGAAATGAATGCTTTCTTTTTTACAAAAGATTGTTTTTCCTAAAATTTCTGAGGATCAAAAAACTCTTGATGCCCAAATTACTGAATCTGAAATTCATAAAGCTATTTTGTCAATGCAATCTGGTAAGGCCCTGGGACTTGATGGTTATCCTGTAAAATTTTATAAATTTTGAAAATTACTTTCTCCATACATGTTGGAGATGTTTAAAGAATCTTTTGTGAAAAGTGATTTACCCTCAACTTTTTATGAAGCTTCTATTTTAATTCTCAAAGGATAAAGATCCTACTGGTTGTAACTCATACAGACCTATTTTATTGAATGTTGATGCTAAGATTCTCTCAAAGATAATGGCCAATCACCTGGACAGTATTTTGGGTAAAATCATTTATAAAGCATGTTTGGTCTTTAAAGGGTTGTTATTGTTAAATGTTCAGAGATTATATAACATTATATATTCACCTTCTAAAACTCCACAATGCGTTATATCTTTGGATGCTGAAAAAGCATTTGATTAAGTTGAATGGAAATATTTAATGTTTTGGAAAAAATTGGTTTGGTATCAATTTTAATAATTGGATTAAAATGATATATAAAGCTCCTATTTCTACTGTTGTCATTAATAACTGTAGGTCTCCTTTCAGCTATCACGGGGACAAGACAAGGTTGTCCATTAAGTCCTTTGTTATTTAACTTAATATTAGACCCTTGCTATTGCTCTTCATGAAGCCAAAAATATTCATGCGATTCTTGTGAATGAGATCATGCACAAGATCTCTTTATGCTGATGATTTATTGGTGTGTATGTATATCTAAGCCTGAAGAATCTATTCCTGCTTTGCTAAAATAATTTGACAAATTTGGAGGCTTTTCAGGATAAAGTAAATTTTATTAGAAGTGAATTACTTTAAATGAATCTGTCTATGATAATATTCCTTTTAAAGTTGTGGATTCTTTTAGATATTTAGTTGTTATTTTTACTAAAAAAAGATGATCTTTATAAAACCAACTTTCCTCCTTTAGTGGATTCTATGCAGTATTCCTTTAGTAGATGGAGTCCACTTACATTTTCACCCATTGGTCATATTCATGTAGTTAAAATGATTTTACCAAAACCTTTTATTTCAGAATATTCCTGTTTTTTTGATTAAGAAGTTTTTGATCAGATTGATTCTATTATTCTATTTATTTGGGATAATAAAAGACCAAGAATTGGTAAATGTCATTTGCAAAAGTCGAAAAAGGACTGAGGCCTAGCTTTGCCTAATCTGAGAATGTATTATCGGGCTGTTAATTTGCGGTATGTCCTTTTGGTTATATTGATCGGCCAATTTGGGTAGACCCTGGAACTGAGAGCTGTGAAATAATTTTATTTAACTTCATTATTAGGAGTTGCTCTACCTACAGCTAAAGTTGCTAATTTAAGCTTGTATCCCGTGGTTAAGCACTCTTTACAAATTTGGATCCAGTTCCACAATTGTTTAATATTAAATTTAAACTTTGTAGTATAATTTATCGTAATTACTTTCTTGAACCTTCTTGGAGTGATCCAAATTTTTTTTACTATGGGGAAAAATAAAGGTATTAATTTTTTTGGATTTATTTAAAGAAGGCAGATGTCTTTTGAACAATTAGTTTAAGTATTCTCTCTCATATTCACACTTTTTACAATATCTTCAAGTTAGACATTTTTACAAAAGTATTTAAATTTTCCTTGCATATTGGAGGCTGACTTGTTAGATACTATTATGAATATGAACCCCTTGTAGAAAGGTTCTATTGGAAGAATTTAATTTATTATTACAATGGGATAAGCATCCTTAAGATGAAACAGGATTGCGAGAAGGAACTCAATTTGACTTTTATATGGGAGGATTGGATACGGATTCTGAAGCTGGTTAACTCTTCTTCAATCTGTGCTAGTCATTCACTGATTCAATTTTAAATTGTACATTGTTACCATTTGACAAAGGAGAGACTTTATAAAATATTTCCCAATGTTGACAAGTATTGTGATAGATGTAAAACTGAGATAGCTATGCTGACACAAATGTTCTGGTCGTGTTCTATATTAAAACAGTTTTAGAAGTCAATCTTAGCAATTTCTAAAGCACTCAATCATTTTACAACTAAATATACTGCTTTTTGGAATAATTCCTCAAAATATCCATGCTATTTCTGTGTCTGACCAACATGTTATTGTGTTTGTTACATTGATAGCTAGGAGGGCCATCTTGTTGAAATGGAAGGATATATCAGCTCCTACTTTGTCACAATGGTTCTCTCAAGTGATGCTGTGTCTTAGCTTGGAGAAAATTAGAAGTCGAACCTTTGAACCTTAATTTGATTTTGAGAAGAGATGGGGCTCATTTGCTTGTTATTATCATTTCAGTTAATTGATAGATTTCCTCCACGATCTAAATGTATTTTTTTGATTTTTTTCTTGTTGGCTGTTTTTTTTTAGAAGCTTTCTGTATGACGCACCCAATGGGTTTCTTTTATTTCCTCATTTTTCTTGCTTAGTAACTTTACAAAGTTTTGGATCCTTAAGATAATTTTCTCATGAGGCATTAAGTGTTACTTAGATGTACTTGTGTTATTTTTGAATAATAATAAGATTTGAAAAGAAAGAAGAGATGATCATTGACTTCAGGAGATCAAAGGACTGAGTACATCCCCCATATACATGGAGAGGTAGTGTAAAGTGTGGAAAACCTAAAGTTCCTTTGAGTTATGTTCTCAAAACAGATGACATGGACCACCAACATCTCGCTGCTTTTTTTGGAAAAAAAGGCACAACGAAGACTCTTCCTCAAAGCTGAAAAGAGCCAAACTCTCTCAATAGCTGTTGCTTAACTTCGACAGAAGCACAATTGAAACCATCCTGACCAACAGCGCCACAGTGCGGTGTGCCAGCTGCACAGCTGCTGAGCAACGAGACCTGCATCGCGTGGTGAGGACGGCCCAGTGAATTGTCAGGATGGAGCTCCCAGGACTGGACACCATCTAATCCAGCAGACTCAGGAGGAAAGCAATCAGCATGACCAGATACACTACACACCCTGGCCACTCCTGGTTTTACTTGCTGTCATCCAGAAAAAGGTCCAGGACACTAAAAGCCAGAACAAATAGACTGAAGAACAGCTTCTACCCCAGAGCCATGCATTAGAGATATTCTGGTGCTGCTGCAACTTATTTTCTGCTACTTACCTATTTAATACTGTTTTTCTATTACTGTCTTGTTTTTATATACCATTTTATTTAATTACGAGAGGAATCTAAACAGACATTCATTGTACCTGTGTATTAATTGTACCATTGTAACTTGTTTTTATATAGCACTTAATTACTTGAGGAAGCCAGACAGACTTTCATTTATACCTGTGTATTTTTACCACCTTAACCCATCCCTGATATATTTAGTTTTTTCCCCACCCTCCCTTTCTCTCTGCCCATCACTCTGCCTGTTCTCAATCTCCCTCTGGTGCTCCCCTCCCCCTTTCTTTCTCCCTAGGGCTCCTGTCCCATGATCCTTTCCCTTCTCCAGCTCTGTATCACTTTTGCCAATCACCTTTCTAGCTCTCAGCTTCACCCAACCCCCTCTGCTCTTCTATAATTTTGCATTTTCCCTCCCCCTCCTACTTTCAAATCTCTTACTCTCTCATCTTTCAGTTAGTCCTGACGTAGGGTCTCATCGACATTGCTTCTTCCTATAGATGCTGCCTGGCCTGCTGTGTTCCACCAGCATTTTGTGTGTGTTGCTTGAATTTCCAGCATCTGCAGATTTCCTCGTGTATATCATTGTAACTTGTATACCACTTTATTTCATTGCATGAGAGGAAGCCAGACAGACTTTCACTGTGCCTGTATATTTGTACCTCTATTAATTATATCATTGCAACTTGTTAATGTATACCATGTTATTTAATTGTGCGAGAGGAAGCCGGACTTCTATTGTACCTGTGTATTTGTACCTTTACATTGATTGTACCTTTGTAACTCTCCCCCTCCCCCTTTCTTCCTAGGCCTCCTGTCCCATGATCCTTCCCCTTCTCTAGCTCTGTATCCATTATGCCAAACACCTCCCCTCCCCTGCAGGTAACTATTTAAAAAATTTTAGCATTGAGCTGGTCTCTTTCCATCTGAATTTATTAAGAGAGCTGGGCATCCCAGTTGTCTTTACTTTGTGGATTCTATGTGTGTGTGTGTATATATATAAAAATTTTTATCATACACAAAATTGGAAATTGGTTCTGCTAGGATTAGCTTCATCTGGTACCAGCTTACACTCTTCTACATGTAAGACATCCTTTGGGAACCCAGTCAAATTGATTGCACATTATATCACAGAAGTAGCTGTAAGAAAACAGAAATGTAGCAATTACAAAAACATAAGTAGGATTGGACATTCAAGGTGATCACTGCTGACATTCTAAACCCTTTCTGTTATCCTTTTTCCATTTTGATCTCCCTCTTAACTATGGCTCTTGGGTCCATTTAGAATTGCAAAGCTTTACAACTCTTTAAAGAAGTTTCTCCTCATTTTGATTCTAATTTCTGTCGCCCTGAGTCTCCTTAGAGCAGCTAGAAAAAATGTTTCAGCATCAAATCTTTCAAGCAGTAATGTTAAAAGTTTTAAAAGTGAGAACGTGATTAAAACAATGGATTCTGATTCACCATAGTATGAAAAATTTTTCCTGTTCTGCCTTTTATTTTTTAAAAAAAACACATTAGGACCATTTCATCCGTCTTTATCAAGCATTATTGGAAGATCACCAAGTTCAAGACTGGAATAACCTCACTCAGGCTACAAGGTTGAATGGTGGCACGAAATAGCGATATTATAGAGAATGACAAGACTATTTCCCGAATGTGATACGGATGTATTGCTGAGACAAAGCAAACAAGCTGTGTCAGTTCTGGACAGTCAGTCAACTTCATGTGGCTCCATTTGGAACCTCTAGATTCAACTGTCCTGATCTGTTTTGTTCTTTGCAGCTTGTATTTATTTTGGATCATCCTGAGGTTGACAAGAAAAGGAAACTGAATCATGATAACAGTGATGAGAAAAATCCTGATTAAAGGGTGATCTTATCAAGGTATCTAATGATGGTGAGAATTGAATATAGAGAAAGAATTCCAGAGACTGAATACTTAAATCATCCTTTAAATCTTTGGATCCCCAAGCATCTCATAGCCAATAATTTATTGTTGAAGAAATTACTTGTTTTCCATGCATAAAAGTGGAAGAGAGTTTGTGAATGGAATCCTACAAACAGTTAACAGTTAGGGATAGTTGAATACATTTTGGCCAGAATACCAGAGGAGCAGCCCTTTCAAAAGTGCCATTGAACTGTGCTAATAAAGCGGCCACTCAGTATACATTCATGTTCTTGGCTATATCCACTTTAGGGTTTGATGTGTTGTGCATTTTAGAGATGCTGTTCTGCAGACTACTGTTGTAATGTGTTGTTGTTTGAGTTACTGTTGCCTTCCTGTCAGGTTGAACCAGTCTGGCTGTTTTCCTCTTACCTCTCTCATTAAAAAAGCATTTTCACCCTCAGAATTGCTGCTCACTGGATGTTTTTGTTTTTCACACTGTTCTCTGTAAACTCCAGAGACTGTTGTATGTGAAAACCCCAGAAGATCAGCAGCATGGAGATACTGAAACCAACGTGTCTGGCGCCAATAATCATTCCACAGTCAAAGAAATCACATTTCGTTCCTATACTGATGTTTGGTCTGAACAACAACTGAAGCTCTTGACCATGCCTGTATGTCTTTATGCATTGAAATGCTGCCATATGATTGGCTGATTAGATATTTGCATTAATGTGTGTACCTAATATAATAGCCACTGACTGTATGTTCATGGTTTCTGCTGTTGTCCATCTGCTTCTAGGTTTGATGTGTGTTTCAGAGATGCTCTTCTGCACACCACTGTTGTTACGTGTGGTTATTTGAGTTACTGTTTCCATCCTGTCAGCTTGAACCAGTTTGGATGTTCTCTGACCTCTCCCATTTGCAAGGTGCTTTTGCCCACAGAATTGCTGCTCACTGGATTTGTTTTGATTTTTAAGAATTTTTTTTGCTTTTTGCACCATTCTCTGTAAACTCTAGACACTTGTGTGTGAAAATCCCGGGAGATCATCAGCACGGAGATACTGAAACCAACACGTCTGGTACCAACAGTAATTCCAATGGTCAAAATTACTTGGATAACAGTTCTTCCCTATTATATTTGGTCTGAACAACAACTGAACCTCTTGATCGTGTCAGTATGTTATTTGAGTTGCTGTCCCATGATTGGCTGATTAGATATTTGCATTAATGAGTCGGTGTACCCAATAAAGTGGCCACTGAGTGTATGTTGGCCTTGGTTTGCATGTAGAGTAGGAAAAGATGCACTGATGATTATGTAGTGTTAGATCATTGCTGTGGTGGTAAAAGCTCAAGGACTGAAAAATGTCAATGACAAAAACGCTTGGCTCTAGCTAGCTGTCCAATCTTGGTCAGTGTGCAAGATAAACCTCAAGTGGATTATCAATACTCTGTATTAGTAGACTGGTCAATTATGTTGGTTAAACTATATTAATACCTCCTAGTTGTATGCTGATATTTCTGAGCTTTGGATCTTGCTCTCTCAAATCAATAAACTACAGAGGTACTGTGCAGTTACAATCAACACACATCTGGAATGATCAAAACTTGAAAGAATAAGTCAAAAGAATTAATGGAGTGAAAATTACTGTTTTCATTCCCTGTAGGCAAAAATATTCTTATAATAATTAAAATCAGAATCATGTGCCTTACTGGCCAGTAAAATGTAACTTCCATTCTGTTTCTAAGTTTTAGTACCAATAATTGACATTTATTTGGTAAATATTACTGAATAATTAATACAGTTTATGTAAACATGAGTAAACTGTCACATGAAGAATACCATCAATTAAACACTGTTTAGCGTATTCACAGCTACAAAGAGATAGCTTGACATCACAAATGCTACTTCATTCCAAAACATCTTATTTGAACGCATTTGGTTATAAGAAACGTTATGTGGTTCTTTTCTCTTGATTAATCTGACAGAATTCAAATTATGATTTGACAAGTTGGTTCACTATTGTCAGGTTTAGTAAGATACAAAGAGAAAGATCGTTTTGCATGCCATTCACCCAGATAGTTTCATCGCAGCAGTACATCAAGGTACTACAAGAGAAAATAACAGAATCCAGAATATAATGTTATTTTCTTGAATTATGCCAAATCTGACATGTCATATATAGCTGTGCAAAGGGTTGAAATTATTTCTTCACAGTTGGTATTTGTTTATAAATTTATCTCCTATACTTGGTGACTAATTATATGAAAGCCAAATAAAAGATTATTTAGTTGTCAGAATTCTCACCTCAGTGGTTCGTTTACAACCTGCAACAGAATGAATGAGTTGACATCCAACCAACTTACTTGACACAAATTGGAAAAAAGAACTAGATTCAAGAGATGAGAGAGAGTGTGTGTTTTCACTGACTGCATCATTTTAAGGCAGAGGATAATGGAATAACTTCAATTCTATCCAAACAAAAAGGCACAAATTCTGAAATCATAGAAGATATGACATGAATCATAGAAATATTATTTTTCTGGTGTTGAGAGACTAGATCTTTGCACAAAGCAGACAAAGTGGGTGCAGAGCATTTGTTCTTTGTTCTATAGTTCTCATCACTAAATGTTAGAAATTCTCTGGGCACAAGTGCTATCTGTTCTCAGTGTGTCAAGACCAAGCAGATAGAGTATTTTTCAATGATAAAACTATGAGGAAAGCAGTAGCCACTGGAAGAAGTTACCTTGCATTTTGCATGATCCATGCAATGCCGAGCTTCAACTATAGCACTATGGTTGTAGGAGCCATGTATTTGTTTTGTGTTGTGAGTCTACTATGTGTATTATGGTAATTAGTCACATGAGTGGGGGTGTGGTAAAAGCAAAGGGAATAAGTTGCGTTTTCATGCTTATTTTGTGACAGTTTGTAGCTTGGGACTGCTGAAGGTTATACCTTTGTATGTTATCAAAGCAATCAGCAATAATGCTTAATAGTATGTTTCCTAATGACTAATAAAGGATCAAAATACGGAATTAGACTCTTTAGAGCAATCATTGGAGTTTGGCATGTCACACAAGTATAACAACTCCGTCTGGGGTTGTAGGTTGGTGGCAATTGTTTGATTTTGGATCAAATTTTGCCACTACATTATGTCAGCAAAGATTTTGACAGTTATACCAAATGACTGGCAGCTTGTGCAAGAATAACCTTGTTCTGTTGTTCATTTTGTGTGTTTGGTTTGAATCACAGTTTTGAAGTGGTGAAACATTGCAGTGTCCATTTGGATTGGACTGAAGAGCTGTGTGGTGGTGGCTGTCTGAGTTGTTTACAATATACATTAATGATTTAGACGAGGGAATTAAATGCAGCATCTCCAAGTTTGCGGATGACTCGAAGCTGGGCAGTGGTGTTAGCTGTGAGGAGGATGCTAAGAGGATGCAGGGTGACTTGGATAGGTTAGGTGAGTGGGCAAATTCATGGCAGATGCAATTTAATGTGGATAAATGTGAGGTTATCCACTTTGGTTGCAAGAACAGGAAAACAGATTATTATCTGAACGGTGGCCGATTAGGAAAAGGGGAGATGCAACGAGACCTGGGTGTCATTGTACACCAGTCATTGAAGGTGGGCATGCAGGTACAGCAGGCAGTGAAAAAGGCAAATGGTATGTTGGCATTCGCAGCAAAAGGATTTGAGTACAAGAGCAGGGAGGTTCTACTGCAGTTGTACAAGGCCTTGGTAAGACCGCACCTAGAGTATTGTGTGCAGTTTTGGTCCCCTAATCTGAGGAAAGACATTCTTGCCATAGAGGGAGTACAGAGAAGGTTCACCAGATTGATTCCTGGGATGGCAGGACTTTCATATGAAGAAAGACTGGATTAACTAGGCTTATACTCACTGGAATTTAGAAGATTGAGGGGGGATCTTATTGAAACATGTAAAATTCTAAAGGGATTGGACAGGCTAGATGCAGGAAGATTGTTTCAGATATTGGGGGAGTCCAGAATGAGGGGTCACAGTTTAGGGGAAGCCTTTTAGGACCGAGATGAAGAAAAACTTCTTCACACAGAGTGGTGAATCTGTGGAATTCTCTGCCACAGGAAACAGTTGAGGCCAGTTCATTGGCTATATTTAAGAGGGAGTTAGATATGGCCCTTGTGGCTAAAGGGATTGGGGGAATGGAGAGAAAGCAAGTACAGGGTTCTGAGTTGGATGATCAGCCATGATCATACTGAATGGTGATGCAGGCTCGAAGGGCCGAATGGCCTACTCCTGCACCTATTTTCTATGTTTCTATGAGTGTTTGACCCTTGTTTCTGTTTGAAATGCTGAAGAACTGAAATGATTGAATTGATTCTCATTGAAAAGCTGAATTGGAACTGCCACGGTTTTTGTCTCATTTGCACAACTTGGAAGACAACATGATTTCAGCTAGAAGCAGTGACTTGAAACTGAGAGAGCAATTAAACAAACGTAGTAATGAAGGTCAGTTCCCTCGAGGAAATGAAAATATTTATGAAGTTAAAGAACAAACTGTGAGAACTGATAAAGGTGATGAGATAGAGGCCTACATACAAGCTGAAGAGAGCATGGATAACATTTGTGGAGCATGTTATGTTGTCAGCAGATTGTCACACCTTACTATGTGGTGTGGGTATGCTTGCCGATGAGGGTCACCAGTTGAAAAAACAGATGGTAAGCCATATCCACACATTAGTACAAGGGCCTTTATTTAGTGCCAGCAGAAAGAAAATGCAAAAGCTGCACAAAAGTTGTGAAGTAAAAAAGTACTTACAAATAGTTAAATGAAATCAAACTTGTATGTACAAAAACAGAGCCTTTCTCCATGACACGCAGTCTTTAACTTTCTAATATATCTATTCACCAACCACCAACTCCAACCTCTCTAGCAAAGCAAGACTGAGGGGTTAAATTTGCCTCCACCTGGCCTAGAAAGACCAGGAAATCTTACTGTTGGGGGGGGGGGGGGAGGGAGATCATGTGACCATACAATAATAATTATTTCAGATGCAGAACTGGAACATTTTAAACAGGGATTCTAACATCCTACAGTCTGATTCCACAACAAATGTCTTTGTTAAACCCATAGATCAGTGTCTACGTGCTCAGATGAATATGAAAGAATAATGCTTCTCCACCAGTGGTGTTGCCTGAGTAAGTGTAGGACACCTGCTCCCCTAACCCAGGCATTATTTTGGGGAGCCCCAAACTGTTCCTTGGGTCTTTGGGGACTGTTCTGTTGTCTACAACCTGATGTAACCAGTAAAAATAAATGAACCCGTTTGGAATGACTGTATCTAGAATCCTTATTTTTATGAATTATAAACCAATAGAGCACGTTAACTGAAGGGATTGTTTTAATTAGCCAAGCTAGCAATTGTTTTATTGTTGGGGTGTGTAAGTGGTCAACTCCCAAGAACTGCTGAACGGGAGGGCAGAGTGTGTGAACCAGTGGGGAAACTAGACCAGGGATAGAATGAGGAGGAGTGACTAGCAGGGCAAAGGGCAAGTTTAGCGGGAGAATTAGCATTGCCAACCTGTTCTGTCGCACAGACCAATGTCCCACATAGAAGATTGGTTTAGCGGAGTTACACACAAGACAACAGACACTGAGGGATGAGCATGCCTTGGTGGGAAAGGCGGAACAGCATCGCCGAAGCCAGGAACAACTTCGGACGAAGATGGAGGAGCTTAAGTTGCAGCCAAGATGGCCAGAGTTTGTTTATGGGCTGCAAGTTCTTTGGGTGCTAAGCCTGCTCCTGCAGAGCAATTCTCTGATGATTGTTCCTATGTTGGCATGGAGCAGAGAAAATCCAGCATACTCGATGTCAAGGTGGATACATTTGAGAATCAAATATCTATGAGCCACGAATTTGAACCCCAAGAGGTAGTTCACTCTCAGCCTACACTAAGGAGGCACTCTGAACCTATGCACTATCCGATAGCACAAGGTGCTCCTGAGAACATTGATTTACAGTATGGTGACATAAACCTGATTCCGAGTCGGGTTTGCGATGGGAAAGGTATAAATGTCGGGCTGGAGGCCAGAAGGAAATAAGGAGATTAGTGGTGCAACAGTGCGTTGCATCTCTTCCTAAAAGAGAGATTCAAATCTTCGATGGAAATCATCCATTGCAGTATCATTCATTTATGAGAGCTTTCAAGAATAGTACTGAAGGCAAGATCAATAATTATAGTGACTGTTTCTATTTTCCCGAACAGTTCACTGGGTGTTATCCTAGAGAGCTTGTCTAAAGTTGCTAGCGGACCAGCTCGGAGCAAGCATATCTAAAGGCCCAAGCTTTACTACAGGAACATTCTGGTGATGAACACAAAACTGCTACGGCTTACATGTATAGGGCTCTTTCTTGGCCACATATCAAACTAGAAAACGTGAAAACTCTTCAAGACTACAGCCTTTATTCTTGGAAGTTGTTGCAATGCCATGGAAGGCCTTGCAGGCCGTGTATGAGTTGAACGTGCCAGCTAATATGAAGATTGTCGTAAATAAATTGCCTGATGAACTAAAAAGAGAATGGAGATCGGCAGTGTATGAACTGCAAAAAAGGCACAATAGTAGGATTACTTTCACTGCTGTTGTTGATTTTATTGAAAGGCAAGTAAAGATTGCTACAGACCTGGTGTTTGGAAAGAAATACAATGCTATATCACCAACAGTAAGCAAAGGTGTGAACAAAACTGGATCACAAATTTGTTAGCAAGCTAAAGGAAGCAACTTTCTCACTACTGTGGCTACTGTGGAAAGTGAAACTGAGCCCAGAGCTGATGAAAAGGGTGAAGATTCAGAACAAGCCATGAATGAATCAAATACTGCAGTGAGTACCGCTCTGGTACCTAATGGTCTTACTGGGGCTGGTGACCATGATTGTAAACTTCCTATAATTCCAGTTCAGGTGAAGTCTAAGAAGAGTAACACAACGGAGGTTACATATGCATTCCTAGATCAAGGAAATACTGCAATGTTCTGTACTGTGAGGCTCATGAACAAGCTCAAACTGACAGGAAAAGGAACACGCATTTTCTTATGCACCATAGGTCAAGAGAAGGTTGTGAGTAGCTACGTCATTTCAGGATTGAAAGTGTCTGACTTAGATGGTGAAACTATTATGAAGTGTCTAACATCTATATGCAGGAACATATGCCCATCCACATAGGGAACATTGCTTGTCACAGAGATCTTCAGGAATGGTCTCACCTGAAGCACATTTATTTGTCGGAAATTGAGTCAGAAATTGTGTGTTGATGGGGGTGAATGTTCCTAAGGCTTTTGAGCCGTTGCAAGTGATTCATAGTTTTAATGATGAACCTTAAGCAATCAGAACAGTGCCAGGTTGGATTGTTAATGGACCATTGAAAGGAAACCAAAGTGATGGAAGGGACTACGCTCAGCTAGAGCTGACAGTTAACAAGGCTTCAGTTTTGCACTTTGGTGAGCTTTGGCAGCAGTGAATCAAGACAGATTTTCCTGAACATAGTCAAGAGGGACAACTTGATTTATCAGGAGAAGATCACGTTCCAGGATAGACTGCTTTCCAAAAGAGGACCATATATAGTTATATGGTTATAGGAGAATTGTATAAATGTAGAGATTTTATATCTTCTGTATCTTGATAGCAGGTATTCTGTGTTGTGAATTTATTATGTGTATTCTGGTAATTAGTCACATGAGTGGGGGGGTGCAATAAAAGCAAGGGAATAGGTTATGTATTCTAGCTTATTTCATTGCAGTTTTTAGCTTGGGACCGGTGGAGGTCGTATCTTTGCTGACCGCTGTGATAACGCTCAATAATGCTTAATTGTATGTTTACTAATTGCTGATAAAGGATCTGATAGGGAATTTGACTCTTTGGAGCAATCATTGGAGTTGTGGGTGTGTCACCCAAGCATAACAACTCCGTCTGGGGTCGCAGGCTGGTGGCAATTGTTTTCTTCTGATTTTGGATCAAATGTTGCTGCTACACCGTGGTAACAGTTCAATAGTCTGACATAAAAACTGGATACATTCAGCAAGCTTGGGAGCATGAAAGGAGATGGAAGCTGAGTTAATGTTTCAGGCTGAGGGCACTTTGTAGGATTGGGAAAGAAAGAAAATGGTTTTAATTTGCAGAGAGAATGAGGAATGGAGGATAAGAGAAAGAGAACACTTATGATAGATTGAGGGGATGGCTGATGTGGGGATAAGCTTTAGAATGGGGCAGCTTTAACTGGAACATACCTCGAAGCATGCAGTGAAATGTGTTTTTGTGTCAAATCAAATCAGCGGGGATTGTGCTGGTGAGCGTAGCTATGCTTCAGCATGCCGACAACTCCCTAATCCTAACCACGTGTCTTTGGAATGTGAGTGGGTTTTAGAGCACCTAGAGGAAACCCATACAGTGAAGGGAGAACGTACAAACTCCTTACAGACAGAACCCAACCCCGATCTTACAACCGGTGCTGTAAAGCACTGTACTAGCCACTTGCTACCAGAAGTTAGATGTTTGGAATGTGAATGAAGGAATATAAACACAATAAAATGAGAGCAGTTAGAAAGAGAGGCAGAAATGTAGTAAATACCCAGCACATTCGGCAGTGTTATTGCAGAGAAAATGAGAGCCGGTATTACAGATGAAGGATGGTCAGCAGTAAACTAGCCGGCTTTGATACAGCCACAGAAAGTGAGATATAATCTGCCTTTGAGGAATCTGCCTCTACACTGAGGAAATCACATCACGAGCTGTACCCTCAACTGGAAGGAGAGTGGTCATTTCACCTGAATGGACTATTGGGGTCCCGGAATAGTGCAAAGGGCAGGACTTGCATTTCTTGCAGTTCCATTATTCACCAGTCTGCTGTTTTGGTGCCTTTAATTCTAAAGTACAAAGTTCAAAGTAAATTTTATCATCAGAGTATATATATATGTCAACATATACAACAACCCCAAGATTTATTTTCTTGTGGGCATTCTCAGCAATAGTAGCTATAACAGGATCAAGGAAAGATCAAGTAGAGTGCAGAAGACATCAAACTGTGCAAGTTCAACTATAAATAAATAGCAATAAATAATGAGAGCATGAAATAACAAGATAGAGTCCTTGAAGTGAGATCCTTGGTTATGATGGATGGACAAGTGAGTGTAGTTATCCCCTTTTGTTCAAGAGCCTGATGGTTGTGGGGTAGTAGAATGGTGAGATTTTATTTTTCAATTATCCTTACTTTTATACATGTAAAGTACCCTTCCTTTGGACTACAACTTCCCAGTGCAAGATTGGAACTCAAGTTTATTTTCTTGGAGCTGATAAGGATTTGCTCTATTAAACTTGATATTGAATGCAGCACATGATTTATGCACTGAGTATCATTAAACAATGGGCAGAGCGAGACTTGAAAGAGCTGAATATAGCCATTTTATAGAAATGTGCATAGAAATTGCAGCACAGATATAGTCCTAACCAATCTATGTAGGGGCTGATACTCCATTCCAGCACAAGTGGAGAAAAGACTCCTCAAGACCTAATCAGTGATGCACTTAGCCTTTGTATTCTACAGCTCTAAAATCATCGTTTAGCTTATCTGTCTCCGTTGATCCACAGAATGTACCTTTATCCTTTGGAAATGATTTGTTTGCTGTGGAACTGATTTTAGAATATTTTCCACAGATCATTTCTCAATATTTTCAACCCAGCATTTTCTGATCAATTGCTTTTCACTTTGATAATTTCATTTTTATCTATTCTCCCTTTTCTGTCCCTCATTAAACTCAATCATGTGGTGACTATTTTCCAGTTCTCCCACTGCCAATCTGTAATCAGATAGATTTTTTAAGAATTAAAGCAACGTTTCTTTTGTTGTTGTTCCGGGAAAATTCAATAGGAAGCAATTCTTGATGCATTCTAAATCATTCCTCTTCCAAACTATGTGCATTGTATTCTTTGACCAAGTACATGACCAAACTGTAAATTCAGATCAAAAGACCATAAGACATAGGAACAGAATTAGGCCATTTGGCCCTTAGAGTCTGCTCCACCATTCCACTGTGGTTGATTTACTATCCCCCTCAATTCCATTCACCTGCTTTCTCCCTGTAACCTTTGATGTCCTTACTAATCAAGAACTTATCAGCCTCCACTTTAAATATACCCAATAATTGGCTTCCACAGTGGCAATGAATTCCACAGGTTCACCCCCCTCTGGCTGATGAATTTCCTCCTCAGCTCTGTTCTAAATGGATGTCCTTCTATTCTGAGGCTGTGGCCTCTGGACGTAGACTCCCTCACTGTAGTAAACATCCTCTCCACATCCATTTCATCTAGGCCTTTCAATATTCAATAGGGTTTCAATGAGATCCCCCCCTCATTCTTCTAAACTCCAGTGAGTGCCCAGAGCCATCAAAAGCTTCTCATACATTAACATTTCTTTCCGGAGTAAGTTTTGTGAACCTTCTCTGAACCCTCTCCAATATCAATGCATCCTTTCTTAATAAGGGGCCCCAAACTGCTCACAATACTCCAAGTGTGGTCTGACCACTGCCTTATAAAGCCTCAGCATTACATGCTTGATTTTATATTCTAGTCCTCTCAAAATGAATGTAATATTGCCTTTGCCTTCCTTACCAGTGACTCAACCTGAAAGTTAACTTTTAGGGAATCCTGCTCGAGTACTCCCAAGTCCCTTTGTACCTCTGATTTCTGAATTTTCTCCCCATTTAGAACATAGCCTATACCTTTATTCCATCTACCAAAGTGCATGACCTAACATTCTCTACACTATATTCCTTCTGCCAATTCTTTGCCCATTCTCCTAATCTAAGTCCTTTTGCAGACACCCTGCTTCTTCAACACTACCTATTCCTCCTCCTATCTTTGTATCATCTGCAAACTTGGCCACAAGTTTGATCAATTCCATCATCTTCTAAATCATTAACATAGATCACAAAAAGAAGCAATCCCAACACCAACCACTGTGGCACACCATTAGTCACTGGCAGCCAAGCAGAAAAGACCCCCTTCATTCCCACTCTTTGCCTCCTGCCAATCAGCCAATCTTCTATCTGTGCTAGTATCTTTCCTGCAATATCATGGGCTCTTATCTTGTTAAGCAGCTTCATGTGTGGCATCTTGTCAAGGGCCTTCTGAAAGTCCAAATATGCACCATCCAGTGACTCTCTTTTGTCTATCCTGCCTGTTATTTCCACAATAAATTTACTCTAGTACTTTAAGAATATAGTGTTGTTCTTTTTTGCAATACTTACCATGAACTTGGACTGTTTGGGAAGTGGGGACAATGGGTTGCTTCCTGGAGACCAGAGATCTACAGCTTTCCATTGAGCTCAGACGCACACTTATAGTATTCTCTTTCCTAAAGATATCCGAGTCACTGTAGGTTGAAAGATTATCCCCATAGATGTGAGGGCAGCATCTGGATGGATTGAAACGAATGCACAATCTTTGCAGGTCAGCCTAGGGACAAAAAGAATTCTGCTGTTATATTAACTCCCATGTACGCTGCCAGGATTAGCCGATCCTACTTGTAGTGTGTGTTCTACTGCAGATCTGACCCAAAACTTTTGTGAGGTGGAAGCTGAGTTGACCATTCACTGGCAGTTTCCCTATCACTTTTCCCCTTCTCTTATTATTCCCTTGCCTTTATACTTAAAACCTATTATATTTGTAAAACTTTACAATTGCAGTGAAGTGACCCAAAGTGCAGTGACCCAAAACATTAGCTATGTTTTAATCTCTGCAGGCGCTGACTGAGCTGTGAGTTTCTGGTTGGGTTATAGATATTTAGAGTTTGAATGCCTTATCCACAGTGATATCAATAACCTACCTGCCATCCTTTACCCCAAAACCTCTTATCCATATTCACAGCCACCTTCCATCCTGTACTTCAACTAATCGCTTTATTCCATTAGATTGATTAAGGACAGTCTAAGAATATCTTTGAATTGACTGCGACCCAATTACTCCATAGCCATTTCCAACCCTATTTAATTCTGTTTCTCCTAAATAAAATACTTTTCTAATGCCCTTGAATCTGCACATTTAAAATTCCCTAAACAGCTTTAGACACTCCATTAAGTACCTTGCATTTAAATATGTCAAACTCTTCCGCCTTCCTCTTCTGCCCTTTGTTGATGCCCTTATTTCATTTTAAATACAATTGCTCCCGCAGTGGGTCTCATCTCACTTTATGTTCAACGGGTGCTAGATTGAATAATTTTTAAAAATATTATCCATTGATAAATTAAACATTCATTTGAGATTATGGATTAACCATAATCGATATCTCAATTTTGCTGTTTTCACTGTTTCCTTGCATGAATTGAAAAGCATCCACACTAAAGGTTAGCAGCCACTTCTCCCCCGTGTACTGCATGACTCTAATCAATAATAAATTATGTCAAATACCAACATACCCTGAAATTATCGTTGTAGAATCCATAAATGAGTGGGTTCCAGAAACTATGTGACATGGCCAGATAGTGGGAGAAGAAGTAAAGGGCAGTAATATCCATGGGATCATTTGGCAGCACAGCAGGATTGAACTCGTACGTAACACTGAAAATGTGGAATGGTAGCCAGCAAAGAGCAAAAACAGCCACTATGATAAACAGCATCTTGATTACCTGAAAGAATTTAAATTCATCCCAGTTTAGTCATCTCAAGTAACAAAACAATCGGCTTTAATTCATATTGATTATAATCTTTTATTTCAACACCATTCTTCTTTATCAGGAATTGCTTTGAAAACCTCTTTCAGCCACTTTTTCAGTTGATGTATAGTTAAAACGTTTTTTACAAATACAAATAGGGTTTCTTATTAAAACATTCCCTATTAAATTTTTCATCCATCAAAAATTTTGGTAGTAAGGCAGATGTACTCCCAAGAAAGCTATCAGTGTCGAGATAGGATCAAATTTCTTCCAGCAATTGATATGGGTTTCATATTTGTGTTTTGTCATCCAGGCAGCAATGGACAACAGTTTTGCTGATGGGAATTAGTTAAGTATCGGAGCAGAATACGAAAGGCCATTTACACTCTCTTTATTGAAATGTACTGGGGCAAAATGAATGAAATTAACCTGTTGACAGTCCCTATACTGACTCAATGATGAATTACAGGTCCCCAATGCTACCCAATCTGAGCTAAGCTTATTTATCAGGTTCCTTTCTCGTAACATGATTAAATGCTTAACAAAGTCCATGCTGCACAATAGAATGCTACAAAATGTGGAAACCATGGAAATATGCCTTCTCTTTTGGATATAATTGAAATAGAAAAAGTGCCTTTTCAGGAGCAATGGCAGCTGAATGGCACCCCAAGGTTAACAGCAGTGTAACCAATACTCATTTTACTGATTTTCTAAACCAGTGTATCTAGGCATACAGTGTATTCTGCATGTATGTTTACTCCTTTACCCAGTGTGTGACTTGTGCAACTTTACCTTTCGCTTTGACTTGTCTTGCTGAGCTTCTCTGTTTCTGTCCATATTTCCAGGTGGTCTTCGACCCCACAACCTCAGCCCCACATTCCAGTACGTTATGGTGAGGATGAATAAGGGTAACATGTAAGTGAAAAGGAGCAGGAAGAGCGTGTAGATCTTCCGGTAAGTGTTGCTGGGCCACCCAGTCTCCAAACAGATCATTTCAGATTCATTTTCCACACTCACGTACTGAGCCTGACGTACAAAATAGGACACATTTTAAATCATGCTTTAGATAATATTTCTTAAGTAAAACCATTTTAAATTCTGCAAAATCTTAAATTGTTCCATGACATTTAATTATTTGCACCAATGACTCTTGAATCTGGGCAGTGAAAATCTAGGCAACCTGGCAATAGAAATGCAGAATTTGTACATAAATGATCATATTTTCCAGAGTCTGTGGAAAATTTGGGACAAGGTAGTTGTGCATTTGTCTTCAAAAACACCTCTTGTCACAAACTTCTTGAAAACCAGTGGAATGAGGATCAATGGAAGTATTGATCCTGACAAGGTCATGATCAAACATAATTATTTTCCTGTTTTCAACATTCTAGAAGGGCTGATAGTCCTTCAATAGGACAGATTAGAGATTGTGGTTTTCTGCAGCCTTTACATCACCTCCGCAGGATTTTTGTGAGGAGCAGTGTTGGAACGATTTACAATAGGTGTAGGCCTTGAATGGAGGGGAACATGCTGATCACTCACAGTCACTTTTTTTGTATAGCTGTTCAGTTTGCCTACAGCCAGAAGCTTTGGGGACGGAACAGTGGGTTTGACATCACACCCTCCTGAAGACTGGAGTCCTCAAGGGTGTGCTGAGAATGTCAAAGACAGACATGGAAAACAGCAGGCAGAGCATAGCTCAAAGGGCCAGAAAGGCCTAGTCTCTATAAATAAAATAAAGAATTGCCTTTAAGTTCAGAGGTTAATAAGCAGCCTCAATTTGACCTGCCCTCTATATTCCAATGGAAAGTCCCTGCAGAGCAGAACAGGTTCAGGAAATCTGGTCTAACATTGATGATAAGTTGTGGCTGCTTGTACGCTCATCTTGAGAACAAAGTTCCAAAACATCCTCAGCTATCCAGTGTCACAATGAGTCATGAGCCCAGAATCAGGCTGTAAGAGAGACACCACATCCAATTACAAAGTAACTGGTGCAAGGGAACTGTACATTCTGGAACACCAAAACAGAAAGAGAAAATGTTGGAAATGTTGCTTATTCCGCTGAGCACTTCTGGCATTCCCTGTTTTGGGGTCAATGAACTATTAGTAATCTAGACAGAGACTGGAACACTTGTAAGTCTTCGATATGGTGATAATGAGCTATAGTAATTTTTGTTTATCTTTCTTTTTAAAGGGGAACTTCACTCAGACGGTGGTGAGAGTGTGGAATGAGCTGCTAGTAGAAATGGTGGATGTGAGTTTGATTTAAGAATTTAAGAGAAATATGGATAGGTACTTGGATGGGAGGGGTATGGAGGGCAGGCGTGGGTCAATGGGACTAGGCAGAATAACATTTTGCCATGGCCTAATGGCCCAAAGGCCTGTTTCTCTGCTGGAGTGCTCTATGATTCTAAAGGGAAAGACTTATTATATGTTTTCATGATATTAAGAATTCATTTTCAGTGTTTACCACCTCCTCCCTCTACATTCTCAGTCCCAATGTAGGGTCTCATTCTGAAATGTCAGCCTTTCTGGGGATCTATCCATTCAGAAACAAGAGTGGAAGTGTTTGTCAAGAGAAAGAATGGCTTGTCAACAGTGGAGAAGAAGTCGGTGTCTGTTTCAAGGATCACTTCAAAGAGCATTTCAGCCAAGGCATGCGGCTGAAACGAGTGTTCTTGTCTCATCTCATAATATGGTATCCAGTACAGTTTTACTGCTCCCCCAGCCTAGAGATTGAAAAAGCTACACACCAGCTGTGAAACCAGAGCAGATGGCATCCCTGTGGTGAACGTGAAACTTGGCAAAGAGAAATGTCTTGTGTTGATCATCATCTGGGAGAGGGCATCGTGCCAGAGAACCTCAGATGTATTCTGTGATTGCAACCGTCTTTATGAGAGATTTCTGACTCATGGTAATTACAGAGGGGTCTCCCTGTTATTTAGGGTAAGTCTTTGGAATGGTTCTCTTCTTCCTTTCTTCCCAGTGGCTCAGGACTTCTTCCTAAATGATTGCTTGGATTCAATCCACCTGGATTACTGGCCACGACCTTGACCAAGAGCAGCAATGCTTCTTGTCATTTCTTCAACCTTCTTCACCAAAGTATTCCACCTTGCTAGTGAGTTCTACACTTGAAGAATTAATCTACTAGATGAATGGGAAATTCAGTCCATCGCCCTCCAGCTCAGGCTAATTTCACTTCAGCTATTACTCAAAATGGAGAAAGAAAATTGAGGAAGGCATAGTGAGAGCGGGTACCAGTTTGGGAGCATGTGCAAGTAACTACACAAAGGTTTATACTTTACATAATTCATTGTTCCTTATTAGAAAATAGAAAGAGGAAAAGACCATTTGGCCTTTTACACCTTCTATAACACAAAATAAGATTATGACTGATCATTCACTTGTATTAATCCCAATATGTCTTTAAATCCAAAAAATCAATATATCATTGTCACATAGTCTGAGTTACAGAGTTATGCAGCATTGAAACGGGGTCTTTGGCACACCATGTCCATGCCAGCTATTTTGGCAATTCACTCTAATCCCCTTTGCCCATGTTAGGTCTGTATTCTACACTGCCTTGCCAATTCAAGTACCTGAGTAAATGCCTTTTAAAAAAAAACAAACAAACAAACATTTGTACCTCTTCTAGCAGAGTGTGATCCAGATATCAACCACTCTCAGTGTTTCTTTTATAAATTAAACTTTCCCCTCAGATCTCCTTTCAAATTCCTCCTTGTTCTCTGGTTTTTGATATCCCTACCATCCCTGGCATAGGAAAAAGATTCTGATCATCTACTCTATCTATGCCTCCCATAATTTTATACAACTCTATCAAGTCACCTGCACCCCCGCTTCTTTCCTGTAGGAAAACAAGACCAGCCTATCCAATATCTCCCCACAACTGACTTCTAGTCCAGGTTAGGTTCTGGTGAATCTTCTCTGCTCTCTTCCCAAGCAATTACATTCTTGCTATACTTGGGGGCCAAATCTGCACAAAAAACTGCAAGTGCTTTCTAATCAGATTTCTAAAGCTACGACATACCTGTAACTTCCCATTTTATATTCTGTGCCTGATCTATAAAGGCAAGCATGTCATATAGCTTCTTCGCCATCCTCAAGGAATAACATACTTGAATTACAACGTCTGTCTGTTCATCAATGTTTCTTAGTGTCCCAGAAATGACTGTATATGTTCTACTCCTATTTGACTTCCTTAGATGGTTCACCTTACACTTCTTAGGATTAAATTTCACCTTCCAGTGCCTTGTTCAACTTTCTATTTGATCTAAATTCTTCTGTAACCTTAGATAATCTTCCTCAGTATCCACCACACCACAGTTTTTTATGTGAATATACACAATCACTGATACTTTACAACTGCCTTGAGTAGAAAATTGCAAGGATTCACCTCCCTCTGAAAGATGAAATCTCTTCATACCTCATTCCTGACTGGCTAGTCCCATCCAGTGAGACCCTGACCCCTGGTTCCCAACACTCCGTCAGACCCGAGGGATTTATCACACTGTAGTCCCATTAATTCATCTACTACTGATTTTTCCCTAATGCTAATTTTTGTGAGCTCCTAATTTGCAAAAGACTTGTTCTCTACTATGTCTAGGAAGTATTCAATGTGGTCTTTTGCAGAGACAGATCTAGGATGTTTGTTTGTTTTTCCTGCCATTTCCTTATCTGCCAGTGCAACTTTTCTCTCTGTCTGCAAAGCATTCACATTAACCTTTGTGTATCTTTTATTTTACCCTTACCTATCAAAACTTTTTACAGTTGTTGTTTCACTATTTATACTTGTATTTTATATTTCCTTTCCATATCAGTTTCTTGATACTCCTTTGGTGCAATCTGAAACATTCTCATCTTCAGCTGACTGGTCTTTTTGACATCTTCTTTTCTTTTGACCTCATACAACCTTTTAAGCCCTAGTTAACCAAGACTGCCTCCAAGAGGACCACAACCTTGTCATGGTTTGGTGCATTAACAACCCAGAGAGTCAAGGCTGGAGTCAAGGCTTTATGCTTTGGTTCTTGGTGGGGTCACCCATCTCAAACAGGTCAAAGGATAGAGGCCAGACTAAGAGTGGTCCACTGGTCTTCCAGGTTCACAGGTTTTGCTCAGGGCTAACAACCCTGACTGGTAAAACAATTTTTGCAGAAGCAGCAATGAAGAATCCTTCTACGTCTGAGTGCGACAGTATTCCTGAGTCTCCACACGGGACCTGCATGACTGACAGTGGTAAAAACTGAGAGGAAGTTGCTGAAGGAACTTGGTGGTAGTAGTTAATGAAGGATGCCCGGAACACCGCCAGAGATGGAGGACCTTCATTACTGCCTAAATGCCAATGGCATAACAGGCGGTGAGAAACCAAGGCTGAGCCATTTTTCATGTTGGGCTTTTGTGATTCAAAGAAATATTTATTAACTGTAACCTCTCTGTTAATTCTTTAAATGTTATCTATTGTGCACCTACTGTCAAATATTTTGTGTCGTTTCCAGAACGACCTTGTTTCATACCTCAGTTATTTGTTTAGACTTAAAACTGTTGTTTCAGCTTAAATGTATCAGAAAGTTATATAGTTATATGTATCGAAATGGAAATTAGTCTCTCAGCCATCACCACCTCAAAGGTTTATTGACTTGTAGTTCCAACAACCCAGGGTCAATCCTGCCCCCCTCCCCCGGTCCTGTCTGTGTGGAGTTTTGCTCCTTCTCTCTGTAACTGTGTGGGCTTTCTCTGGATACCCTGGTCTGGGCTGCAGGTTAACTGGCCAGTGTCGATCGGCAATAGATTCTGGGTGAATTTATGGGAATGTGGGGAGAATAAAATAAAGAACAAGAGGTTATGAGGGGAAGTCAGGAGAATGGGGTTGAGTGGGATAATAAATCAGCCATTATGGAATGGTAGAGCGGGCTTGATAGGCTGAATAGCCTAATTCAGTTCCTACGTCTTGTGCTCGAAAAGGATTTGGTGTAAATGTGCATTTGTTACTCAGCAAGGACTCAGTGGGCTGAGAGATCTCCTTCCATTCTATTTAACTCTATGGCATTTATTAACTTCAGTGTCAGTGACCTCAGACTACAAACAGGGCAGATGACTGCAGCTGTTTCAATAGTTTGCTCTTTTTTCTCTTTGAAACATTTCCTGACTTATAGTCAGATGTATTTCCTTTGAGAGATATCAGTCAATCACATCTGAAGTTTGTTCCTGGAATTTGACATTTAGAGGATTAGTGAAAGGCTTGAAGGTATAAAGCCATCCTCTCCTCCAATGTTAGTTTGTCCTTCTGCTTTCAAATATTAAACGTCCTTGGAGCCACTCTGACACGCCAAGTTTCCTGGTCTGTGGGTTACGTCAGTGTGAATTGTATTGCCTTAAAAGGGCTAAGTTTAAAGTTTGAGTCGTAATTTACAGACTGTTCAAATTGTTTGTTCTCGCAGATCCAATATTCACAGATCAGCCCTTCATGCTGCTTGGTTTTTTCTTCAAGCATTTCATTCTGAACTTTGTCACTGAATCTGACGTCCTTCAGAGAATAATTTCCCGATCACGTGATTGCCAAAAAAAAGTTTCCAGTTCTTCTGCCAATTGTTTAAATCTGAATCTTCGGTTCCATCTCTCCTCTCTACTGAAAGCATTCTTCTTTATTTACTCCAGTAAAACAGTGAAGATTTGAACGCCTGTATTAAATCATCTCTTAAACTTCACAAAGTCCTGAAATACTCTTTAACATCTGATGCTGATTGCTGAACATGATATTTCTGTTTTGGTCCAATAGTGTGGTCCAAAATCAACTGAATTTTATACCTATGACTTAATTAATAAAGTTGATATTTCAATCCTTTTAACAGCCTTTTGTCCTGATTTATGTCTGTAAACACTCAGATTTCCCTGCTTCCAACCCCTTTTTAAAATTAAATCTTTTTTATTTTGTTTCTCTTCTTTTTTTCCCCCAAACGATATTATTCCAGTCTTTAAATATAATTCTTCCACTCTGCTGTGTTTCTGCAAGGGCTATTGCCTTCATTTATTAGATTAGATTAGAAACATAGAAAACCTACAGCACAATACAGGCCCTTCAGCCCACAAAGCTGTGCCGAACATGGCCCTACTTTAGAACTACCTAGGCTTTACCCATAGCCCTCTATTTTTCTAAGCTCCATGTAGCCATCCAGGAGTCTCTTAAAAAACCCTATCATTTCGGCCTCCACCACAGCCACCAACAGCCCATTCCATGCACTCACCACTCTCTGAATAAAAAGAAAACTTACCCCTGACATCTCCTCCGTACCTGCTTCCAAGCACCTTAAAACTATGCTCTCTCATGCTAGCCATTTCAGCCCTGGGGAAAAGCCTCTGACTATCCACACAATCAATGCCTCTCATCATCTTATACAACGGTATCAGGTCACCTCTCATCCTCCGTCATTCCAAGGAGAAAAGGCAGAGTTCACTCAAACTATTCTCATGAGGCATGCTCCCCAATCTGGGCAATATCCTTGTAAATCTCCTCTGCACCCTTTCTATGGTTTCCACATCCTTCCTGTAGTGAGGCGACCAGAAGTGAGCACAGTATTCCAAATGGGGTCTGACCAGGATCATATATATCTGCAACATTACCTCTCGGCTCTTAAACTCAATACCACGATTGATGAATGCTAATGTGCACCATATGCCTTCTTAACCATAGAGTCAATCTGCGCAGCTGCTTTGAGTGCCCTATGGACTCAGACCCCGAGATCCCTCTGATTCTCCACACTGCCAAGAGTCTTACCATTAATACTATATTCTGCCATCATATTTGATCTACCAAAATGAACCACCTCACACTTATCTGGGTTGAACTCCATCTGCCACTTCTCAGCCCAGTTTTGCATCCTATCAATGTCCCACTGTAACCTCTGACAGCCCTCCACACTATCCACAACACCTCCAACATTCGTGTCACCAGCAAATTTATTAACCCATCCCTCCACTTCCTCATCCAGGTCATTTATAAAACCCACAGAGAGTAGGGGTCCCAGAACAGATCCCTGAGGCACACCACTAGATTATTAAATTATTGACATGCACACCAGAGTGTAATTAAATCCCTTGTTCTCATGAGCTGACATAGTAAACACTAAACATGTTAATAATAAATACAGCAATAAATGCAATGATGCACAAGATAGCAGAATAGTGCAAAGACTGTAGTGTAGTCTGAGCGAGTGCAAGAAACTCAAAGTGACAATAACAGAATAACTGAGAGAAGTGGAATTAAGAGAATGAGGCAGCACTGGCAAAAAGTGGTGTGAAGGAGGTGATTGGTTCAGCGGTGGTGGGGTGAAGCTTTTCTTTAATCTGTGTGGTCTGCCTGGAGGTGATGGGCTAAGTGGCCTGTTTCCACACTATGGCTGCATGATTTTAATCACATTGTGCTCTCGGCTGGGTGAGCAAAGATGACAGAGACATTGCCATCAGGCAGCTGTCAGGATGGTAACATTATGCTGCAGGCCATCTCAAGAGCCCATATGAGTTGAAAATCAATTTACTTTAATTGTCCTCTTGGATTTACAGTTGGTCTGATTATTTAAAACCTGGTCAGGTTTAGTCCCTGGATGTTAAATTCTGAATCTCAGTAATGCTCTTGCCAATGTGTTTGGGGGGTCATGTAGACTGCCGGATGTGTATAGTGGTTCAGTAATACTGATTCTTCTTTACCCATTAAAATGGGGGCTAAAGTGCCATCTTGCTGGCCAAGCACAGAGGTCAACATCATCACCCCAGCCCAATCATTCTGCGCCTGGAAGCTAGTTCTTTTAGCTTAGGTTTTTAAAGAACAGTTCAAAACACTGTCTCCCCTTGACATTTTCACTCAGAATGCATTAGTCTCTGAAGGCCAATTACTGCCCACTACACCTTGCCTGAAATCAGCAAACTAATCACAGACTGGAGCTCCAACATTCAAATGCTCAGTCACCAACATGTTTGGATAAGATAGGACAGAACTTTCAGATTGCAAATTGACTTGGCTAATTACTGGCAAAGTTTGTTGACAAGCTGTTTGATTTACTATTCATAAATTACCACGGCAACATTTCAGTAATGCCATAGTAAGTAGTTAGTACACCATTACTTTAAAATCTTGCACACAAATAGCACTACTACAAATATAGCTTATGACAAGTGCAAATGCTTGTGCTGAAATTCCTTGGGATTTCCAGCAGGATTCTCCTACCTGGGATTTTCAGGGTTCAAGGTTCATTTTATCATCAAAATATGCATGTACATTATAACTCTGATATTTGTCTTCTCCAGATAGCCACAAAATACCCGTGAAAAAGTAAAAGAAACAAAACTCGCAGACCCCAGAATCCACAACCCCTCCCTGAAGAACAAATACAGTAATAATAATAACATCTGGCCCCCCGCAGAAAAAGAAACGTGACAATAACTATCCCTGAACCCACTCCCCGCAGAAAAAAAACCTCTCAATAACAATCCCCGACCCCTTCCCCACAGAAAAAGAACAGCAACAATAACAATCCCTGAACCCCCCTCCCTGCAGAAGAAACCAATGTCAATAACAATCCTCAACCCCCTCCATGCAGAAAAACCAGCGACAATAACAATCCCCAATCCTCTCCCTGCAGTAAAAGAACCGTGACAATAACAATCCCCCAACTCCCTCCTCCACAAAAAAAACAGCAGCAATATAACCCCCGACCCCTGGCCCACTTCAGGGCTCCTCTATTAGAGAATCTTAAGGATGGCTTTTGAAATACAAACTTTTTTCGAAACTAGGATTCAGTACTTCTGCACTTACCCTCGATACAAATAACTGCACAGATGCAATGCTGAAAGACACCATCCAGATCACAGCAATTAATATCTTACTTCGGGAGCGACCCATGCGAGACTTCAATGGATGGCAAACAGCGTAGTAACGGTCTACACCAATGGTCATGAGGGTGTAGATACTGACAGACACGGAGAGAATCTGGGCAAAAGAATGGACAGGCTAAAACCAATCATATTAAAGCTGCAAGCTAAGGATTTATTAACAATGTAAAGGATCAATATTTTAAAATAGATTTTGCAATAACAATTTGCACCAGTATATTAACTCTGACAGTTTAAAGTATTCCAAATAACCTCACGGAATTGTTCTTGAAATGGAATTTGACAGCAAACCATTGAAGGCAATGGTCAAAAAGTTGGTCAATATTTTAGTTCTTTAAGAGTATGTTAAGGGAGGAAAGAGAGAAAAGAGGTTTAAGAATATAATTATTGTTATTGACAGCTAAAATCACATCGACTAATAGTGGAGCTTTGGTCAATAAGATAGCATGAGAACATGTGAAAATCAATGAATCAGAATCAGGTTCATTATCCCTGACATGCAGTGTGGTCTGAGTGTAGAGAGAGTGGTATTTTATTATATTGCATCATTTTGCTGGCATTATAACCCTTCTTGGCTGTTAATGACAAAAAACTGTGTATGTTGTAAAAAGAGGCACCCTCCTCATAGCCAGTTCATGCTTACATTAAGTGAGACATTATGTTGAGCCTCTCCTTGCAAAATGTACATAATATGCCTTGGATCCCTATTGGAACAAGGATTGGCACACAGGATTGGATGTTAATTCAGAGGCAGGAAGACAAATGTATGAGTTTCCCTCGTCCCAATGATGGGATCTGATTGGAAATATCTCTCCTATTTTATAGCAACAACAGCTAGTGTAAAAACTGTGAATGCTCAGGGAGATGACACTCCAAAAGTTAAAAGCCAAAAATTAAAGGCCAAATGTGGTTCAGAGCCCAAAGAAATTTAGAGACCAAATACAAGTTAAGAAGTCCAGGGAATGGAGCAGAGTTGGTGACTGAGATCAGAAGGGGCAGCAGTTTGCGTAACAAAATGATTTGTCCATTGTCAAAGGATGGAAGTTCATTGAAGAAAGTAAGCCGGACCTGGTGGCCCTTACCTTTATTGTGTTTCATTATGCGCCCTATCGTATGACTTAGTTGATCATGGTCTTTTAATAATGTTTGTTCTTTGCAAAGTTTTCCACAGGAGTGGTTTGTCATTGCTTTCTTCTGGGCAATGTCTTTACAAGATGGGTGACCCCGGCCATTATCAATATTTTTCAGATGTTGTCTGCCTGGCGTCAATGGTTGCATAACCAGGACTTGTGGTGTGCACCAGCTGCTCATTGACCACCCACCTCCTGCTCCCATGGCTTCGCTGATCAGTCAATCAGCCATTGGAGAGTGGTCAGGCACACAATCAGATTGATAGGCAAGGAATTGGAGAACTGGGGATTTTTTGGGTAAGTAAGTATGTAACCTATAGATAGGACTTAAACTCTTCTTGTTATGGAACACATAAGTGAGTTTGCTTCCCTCTCAGTGGGCCCTCATTACTTACCCAATATAATCAACAGTGCAGCAGTGATGTTAAGACCATGAGGCATCAGAGCAGAATTAGGCCATTTGGCCCATCGAGTCTGCTCTGCCATTCCATCGTGGATGATTTACTTTTCCCTCTCAACCCCATTCTCTTGCCTTCGCCCCATAACCTTTGATGCCCTTACTAATCAAAAACTATCCACTTCCACTTTAAGAACAGCCAATGAGTGGCCTCCACAGCTGTCTGTGGCTGTGAATCAAGGCAGGGATTGCATACAGACTGATGTTGTTAAGGCCTTTCAGAAGTCTTTTGCGAGGACTCTTTGGCTTATTTTTTTTTCAGGATGTAGTTATCACCACTAATTATTGCCCATCTGCTGCCTAGAAATACTGCATCCAATGTTGGTGAAGGTTTCCCTGCAAATTAGGACATGATTCCAGTGACCTGTGTCTTTTTATTCAGAGAGAAATGAAGAGGGGCATTTTAATGCCAAATAGTTCTATATTTACTGTATATTAGAGTGGGTTGACACCAGGCTCAGAGAGCTTGTGCTTCTCAGAGCGAAATTAACTGTGAAGTCTTGCAAATGAAATATTCTCTCTCTTTCAGTTACGGGGTTATGGTTCTTTGTGTTGTATGTGTTTTCCAACTGAGACAAATCAATGCACAAAGCAAAAATTATATTGAGCTTTATGTTCCTAGAGGCTTTGAGCCGATAACTCTAATTGTTATTTATTTCCCTTTAAAGTAAATATTATTCTCCCATATTCAGTACTGCAGACTTCTAAAATAGTGAGAAACGGTATTGAATATATGTGTGAATAGTCATGTGTGGCGATTGAAAAATAACCAAGAGCAATGCTGTACTCAGCACTCAGAACTCTTGTTAATGGAGGGGGAATTCCTTGTGCCAAAAGGAGAGAAAGATCAAGGAGCTGAGGAGTGAAAGGAATATAAATGGGTCAAGAAAAAATGTAATTTATGTTGTGGGAAACAGGTGAAATGTTAACATAATATACATTAAAGATTCAAAGTACATTTGTTATTGAAGTATGTGTGCAGTATACAAGCCTGATATATGTCTTCCCCACAGTCACAAAACAAAGAAACACCATGGAACCAACCCATTCAAAGAGAAACATCAAATATCAAACCCCTCTTCCCCCCATGTGCAAAAAAATTCTCACAAACGGCAACAAAAAAATCAAGCAAAATAGAATCAGGCCGAGTAGAAAATCAAAATTCCCCAGATTAAAGCATTTATAAATGTAAAAATGACCGTAGCTTTGCTGATTTTCAAATTATTATTTGAAGATAACCTATGGAATGGGTTAGTGAGAAATTCTGGAGCCCACAGTTCGGTAGAATCTAAATTCAGTTATTGCAGGGATTGGTTTGACAGAGTTACTGAGCTTTGCAGAATCTGGGTAAAGGATTAATTTCAATAGAATTGCAACTAATCTGTGTTCTCTGTGGGAAGTCAATGAAACAGACAGTAGATTAGCATGCAGTCACAGATCTAGAGGTCTTTAAGTTTCATTAAGCAGATGCTACTGATGTCTGAAAAAGCATTCTAACCATGTTCCTTTGCTACCTGGAGAATGTTATTCTATCTCATCCAGAAACATAAGGTCTTAAGTTCAGCTGAGCTGCTCAGGCACTTGCCAGTCTGATAAGCAGCCAATATTGTACTCAGGGGCATAGGCATACAGCACTGTGTAAAAGTCTAGGAACAGAGATACAGCTCGGGTCCACAAAACTTTTGCACAGAGCTGTAGTAATTATATGTATTGCACTGTACTGCTGTTGGAAAAAAAACAAATTTCATGTCAGATGTGAGTGATGATAAATCTGATTCTGATCTGGGTCTCTATTGTGGACTGAGAGTGCGAAGGGGGCAGAAAGAGGTGATTCATGGTTGGGGAGAGGGGAGGGAGTGGGGAAGGACCAGAGAGACTTTCTGTAATGTTCAATGAACCAATTGTTTGGAATCAAATGACGCTGCCTGGTGCCTCAGGGCTGGGTGTGGGTGAGTCTGCTGCCATGCCAGCCCTTGCCCCTGGCACTCCTCCTCTGCCACTTGTCCCACATCTTTCCATGTTCCTAGTATACTGTGCTCCCACCAGATTAACAAACTCGCTCTCCACTCCACATTGACAAATACAGCACTGTGCAGAAATCTAGCTAGCTGTATATATGTGCCTAAGACTTTTGCACAGTACTGTATTGTTCATTGGGTCCGTGTAGCTCATTGTTTCGGAAAGCCATACCTATTTCAGACTTTATAACATGGCAGTGGCCTTTCCCTTCTCAAGGACCCACTGCAAATCTGGTTAGATCTGAAGCAACTGCTGACACTTTATAAAACTAGTCCGAGCGATCTGCAAGATAAATTTTTGAAACAAAGACAAAGTGTGTATTTTAATCCACACTTACTGTATGAGGGCTGACTTGACTCCCCAGCACCATACTTTCTAATCCCCGCTAGCTCAGCTCCTCCTCTAACCCAAAATACTCTGCAGATGCTGGCGTCAAAGCAACACACTGGAGGAACTCAGCAGGTCGGGCAACATCCGCAGAAACGAACAGTCAACGTTTTGGGCCGAGACCCTTCATCAGGACTGAGCTCCTCCTCTGTCTCCCCCTTATTTCTCATTTCCATCCCCCTCCACCTGCTATTTACCCTTCATCTTTATTTGCCCAAAATCCACACAATGATGCCAGTAGCAGCCTGATTCTCACTGGCTCTTTAAAACAAGCCAGGCCTGTTGATATCATAGGCTCTTCCAACTGTAACCATACATTCTGAAATCAGGTGCAGCAAGTACTGACTCCAAAATGGGCAAGTATAAATTTCTCGATGCCTCATGGACAACAGCAGCTTCCTGTGTCTGCTACTCTCCTTGTGCAAGTATAGTATGCAATTTACACTGTGAGTTAAGATGAATTTATGAAATCACAAGTGAAACAATGAAAATTTTTCTCAACATCTGCAAGAGTCCATGAATATTGAGTCCAGGTAACCTATGGAAGATCTGTTAACTCAGCAGAGACCATCTTGTCATCTATACATTGCAAAGGGGAGTTGCTTTGAGTCATCGTGCAGAAGTCCTATTGGTACTTTTATCATGCTCTGCAGCTGATTGGGCTTCTTGAAGCTGGCATGACTGATACTTATAATTAGAATAATATTTAATCAGCTCAGTGCTTGTGGCTCATTTTTTGTGTGGGGGAGGATCAAAAATAATTTCAATCATATGGATTGTTGAAATATTGCTGGCCTTGATTTTCTGCAAAGTTTTTGATGCTATCAAGTATTAATTTGAAAATTTATATGAAAGAATTACTGTAAACTTTTCAAAGCAGAGCATGAAATCAGTTATGGCAGAGATAACTTGTTTGACTCTGGCAGCATGATTCATTAGATTAGCAGGGGTGTTAACGGTAATGATTACTCTTGAGAAAAACCTGCTTCATGCATTTTAAGAAAGAAGAAATCATTGCATTAATTTTCCACTTACAGAACATTTGATGTTATCATGAAAGTGTTGACTCACCTGTCATACAGACGTCATACTTCCCAAGCAAAACTGTTTACTGTGTTTTTTTTAAAGACTATACTGCTTTAAACCGGTAATAGAACAGAATTTGATATTTTAAGCAAAACACTTACTTGTGCAAAACGCACCAGAGGGCAGAGCAATTTCCCAAAGAGCCACCGTTGCAAGAGAACCTCGGTAAATGTGAGGGGAATGCAAAAAATGGCCATGGTCAGGTCAGCTACAGCCAGGTTGATGAGGAACACGGTGATATCTGTTCTGGTTCTGCAGCCCATGGTCAGGACCCAGATGACCAGCAGGTTGCCACTCAATGACAGAAAGGTGGCCGACGCATACAGAATGACGATGATGTAGTGGGCTGCATCTGGGATAATTAAATGTGTCTCATTTGTCATGGTTTGTGAGATGTTGTATGACTCCATGTTGATGTTGGTGAATTTGGGTTTCTTTATGGGATCGCACCGATAGCAGTCTCTTCTTATTTCCCTTCTTGAAGGCTTCTGAAATTAGAATTAGTGGCAGCTGATTATCAGCAAAGTAATCAATAAAAAGTCAGGATAAATTGACTCACAAATGAATGGTATTTAGAATTATACTATAACAATGGACTCGTGACCTCATTCTACCTCACTTTGACCTCAACACCCCATTGTCTACCGGCACTGCACTTTCTCTGTAGCTTTAACACTTCATTACTGTTTGGACTTGTACTACCTCAGTGTACTGTGGAAATGAATTGATCTGTCGTAGTGTGATCATGCGAGTCGAGTATGGTGTTTTCCTAAGGGGTTATCTATTGGTGAGTCTTCAGGTGGCTGTAGAGGCTGATACCATACCAGATCAATGGAGAAGGTCTGTGCGTGACTTTGTTTCATGTAGAGAGATGATGCACCGGCAGTCACCACGTGGTCCCTGACAGATTGGGTCAGGTTCTAGCACTGTGGAATGCACATGGTCCCAGACAGATTGGGTCAGGCTCTAGCACCGTGGAGTGCACATGGTCCCAGACAGATTGGGTCGGGCTCTAGCAGCATAGAATGCACATGGTCCCAGACAGATTGGGTCAGGCTCTAGCACCGTGGAGTGCACATGGTCCCAGACAGATTGGGTCAGGCTCTAGCAGCATAGAATGCACACAGTCCCAGACAGATTGGGTCAGGCTCTAGCACCGTGGAGTGCACATGGTCCCAGACAGATTGGGTTAGGCTCTAGCAGCATAGAATACACATGGTCCCAGACAGATTGGGCCAGGCTCTAGCAGCATAGAATACACATGGTCCCAGACAGATTGGGCCAGGCTCTAGCAGCATAGAATGCACATGGTCCCAGACGGATTGGGCCAGGCTCTAGCAGCATAGAATGCACATGGTCCAGGACAGATTGGGCCAGGCTCTAACAGCATAGAATGCACATGATCCCAGACAGATTGGGTCAGGCTCTAGCACCGTGGAGTGCATATGGTCCCAGACAGATTGGGTTAGGCTCTAGCAGCATAGAATGCACATGGTCCCAGACAGATTGGGCCAGGCTCTAGCAGCATAGAATGCATATGGTCCCAGACGGATTGGGTCAGGCTCTAGCACAGGCATGGGCAAACTACGGCCCGTTAAGCTTTTTAATCTGGCCCGCAGAACTTGATGAAATTATATTAATAAACCTTGTTAACTTTTTTCCCCCGCAATTCTGGCGTTTTCCCAATAGATGACGCACTCTATATACATTTGTGGTGACCCATTTCCTGGCACATCCGAACCGGCTCACAATTAGCCAGCGTTCTGGCTAAGGGAGATAGCCTGCGGGGATTTGCGAGCACAGAGCTTTGGAGCCTCTGCGCCACGGGGGGCAGGTTAAGGGAGGCTTAAAAGTGAGGCTGGGGATTTTGAATGAAGTTTTTTTCTTCGACTGCAGTTACCGACTCCGTGTCATAATTTTAGCGCTGCATGTAGCACACCGCTACACATTGACCTTTGTTGAGGTACAGCGTATTACTCCACATTTGCGCTTTACTCTTTGTTTGGCTCGACCTATTTGTGTGAACAGGCGTTCAGCGTCATGAACATCAACAAAGCCAGCCACAGATCCAAGTTAACTGACCAACACCTCAGATCCATCCTGAGAATCGCCACAACAAAACTAAATCCAGACTTTGATGCGCTGGCTAAAAAGGGAGACCAACAACACTGTTCCCACTGAAATTAAAAATAAGTTTCTTCGTTGTGTTATGTAAAAAATGCATTTGAAAATATTTTTTTCAATAAGCCTTAAATGTTACATGTCATTTCTGTTAAGTGATGGACATGAGTAGTGCGCAGGTGCACGTACATTCTCAAATAAAAAATGCGCTCCAGATCAAATAACGCACTCCGCATACTGGCACGCTCTCACTGTTCTGTCATTGTGCGGGTCGTTGTTGAGTTTTGGCACAGGGGACAATTGAATAAGAAGGAGCAGGACAAGTAGACCTGCATCTCCTACCGTTTTTGAAATAAAGACAGTCAGGAGGAGAGTGATGATGATAATATCTTGAAGGATAACAGAATTTTCAGTGCTTTAAAATAATAACTGTTACTATTAAAAAAAGCTGTATTTTATTCATTTAATTTTCAGTGTTTTAAAAGTCATTTCAATAAATAGCTAAATACCATGGGATTTCAAAGACAGATATTTTGTTGTAATGCATTTGTTCATTTTCAATTGAAATTAAAGCACATGTTTTCTACATATCCCATGATATTTTATTTTCTCTTATGAGGTGTATTACCAAAACACTCCGTCCATCTGCTCCTGGTCCAGCCCCCCTGTCAAATTTCAGAACCCTTTGTGGCCCTCAAGTCAAAAAGTTTGCCCGCCCCTGCTCTAGCAGCATAGAATGCACACAGTCCCAGACAGATTGGGTCAGGCTCTAGCACCATGGAGTGCACATGGTCCCAGACAGATTGGATCAGGCTCTAGCACCATGGAGTGCACATGGTCCCAGACAGATTGGGTCAGGCTCTAGCAGCATAGAATGCACATGGTCCCAGACAGATTGGGTCGGGCTCTAGCAGCATAGAGTGACAATGGTCATAGACAGATTGGGTCAGGCTCTAGCAGCATAGAATGCACATGGTCCCTGACAGATTGGGTCAGGCTCTAGCAGCATAGAGTGACAATGGTCCCTGACAGATCGGGTCAGGCTCTAGCAGCATAGAGTGACAATGGTCATAGACAGATTGGGTCAGGCTCTAGCAGCATAGAGTGACAATGGTCCCTGACAGATTGGATCAGGCTCTAGCAGCATAGAGTGACATTGGTCATAGACAGATTGGGTCAGGCTCTAGCAGCATAGAGTGACAATGGTCATAGACAGATTGGGTCGGGCTCTAGCAGCATAGAATGCACATGGTCCCTGACAGATGGGGTCAGGCTCTAGCAGCATAGAGTGACAATGGTCCCTGACAGATTGGGTCAGGCTCTAGCAGCATAGAGTGACATTGGTCATAGACAGATTGGGTCAGGCTCTAGCAGCATAGAGTGACAATGGTCATAGACAGATTGGGTCAGGCTCTAGCAGCATAGAATGCACATGGTCCCAGACAGATTGGGTCAGGTTCTAGCACTGTGGAATGCAAGATGACAGGGAACCCTTCACTTCTGGAGTCTTCCTTCCTGTGCCTTCACTGCCATTGTGATGTGTCATCATCTTACGATGGTCATGGTTGGATCGCTCTTTGTCTGGAGCCTCCACCTTGATCCACCACAATGGGTGACCCTACCAGGAGCTAAGCCCCAAATGGCTAAACTCCAGACAGCATCACTGTTGAGATCTCAGGAGTTTACAAGCCTCTCCACCACGATCGTCAGAAAAGGAATTGATCTGTATGAACTGTTCGCAAGAAAAGTTTTCTCTGCACCTCAGTTCGTGGGACAATGATAAACCTGTTTACTAATCACCTTGTTTCATGAGAGTGGAGTATAGGAATCAGTCAAGTAAACATAAGATAATGGGGGGGAGATTAGGCAGTTTAGGTTCATACTCCCTGGTGTTTAGAAGAATGAGAGGTGATCCCATTAAAACATACATTTTTCATGGTAGGTAGAGATGTGGGGGAAATAATACTAGGTCACTTCAGTGATTAGCCATAATCTGATGGAATAGTGGAGAAGGCATGAAGGGACAACTGGAGTTCATTAGATTCTGTCTCTGATTTTTATTATGAACTTTGCTATTGGCTGTAAGAAGTGGGATATTTATTGTAGAAGGTAATGACTTTCAGACTATCATACCACAGACACTTTCCTTCTAGTGGACTACTCAGGAAGGTAATCCAGATCAACTGTCCCAGTAACTAAGTGGGAAATTTCAGCCTGCCTCATTCAGACCACTGTGAGCAATTGGTGTCCAGACTAAGGCCTTTGGTTGCATGATTCAAAGATCCTTTGAGGATTTAATGATCTCTGTAAATCCCTATGCTCGTGTCCTTAAAGCCAGTGCTTAAGCAGGTACCTATCAGTTCCCTTTTTATGGAGCTATTGAGCCCACTTGAATTTTGTTCATTTTGTGTTCCTCTGAACAAAGTCCATAAAAAAATGAAGCATTTCTCTCTATACAATGCAAACCTTATCCCTCTCACTGCTTCCGAATCGTTCTTTTTCTGTGAAATCAAGCTGAGCTCTCTGAGCCATGTGTTGCTGCTTTTGATCTTTGTATCTACCTTCAACCAAACACCGCAATTTCTGAGCCTCTGCTTGTACCAGCAAGTGCGTTTCCCTGTCAGTTTGCAGGGCAAGTCTTCTTTTAACACTTCTAATCAGCTTCCACTGTAAAAAAAACTCTAGTTAATTATTATTTTACAAGACTGGGTCAGAGGGCAAGCAGCCTCATGATACATTTTAGAGAGGCTATTTGGTCAGTTCAGTGATGGAGGGTGGTGTTCCACAAGGATTAGTGCTGAGATCTCTGTTTATAATATTTATTAACGGTTTGGATGAAAATGCAGAGACTCTGGTTATTAAGTGTGCAGATGATATGCAAATCAGTGGGTTTGTAGCTGGAAAAGATGGTTGTCAAAGGACACAGCAGAATATAAATTGTGTGTGTGTTGCTTTTGATTTCCAGCATCTGCAGATTTTCTTCTGTTTGTGTTAGGGCAGTTGGAAATCTGGGTGGAGAAAGAGCAGAGAGAGCTAAGGTGTTGCATTTTGGAGTGCAAGTGGGATGTGTACAGTGACTGGTTGGTGTTACGCCCGTGGCCCCCTCCTTTTTGAGAATCGCAGGATCGCTATTGATTCGGGTCAAGAGACCCAGGAAATGAGAGAGAGACACGCAGATTCCTCAATGTTTGGAATGTGTCCTGGGCCTCCGAGAGACAAAGCCATGGTTAACGGCCATTATCTCTTGTACGATTCATCGAAGCCCCCAGGCAATGAACTGAGGGGGGGTTGGTGGAGGGATTACATCATCCCAACCTAATTGACATCTGAGACCCTGTGAGTCAGGATAAAAGAGGGTCTGGGGAACAGCCCCTTCAGACGCACCAGAAGAAATGCTAGAACTCCTGTAACAGTGTAATAGTGAAAGCCGGTGGAAAAGCCCAGGTGCGTCCTTTTCCATTTGCCTCGGAATTGGTGGGCCTTTACCACGGAAGCACGGCTTTAGCTAACAACAAAGGGGAAATCAGCCCCCAACGACTCTCGAAGGATTGACATCATAAAAGGAATGGGCAAGTTAAACCTCCGTCTTTCTCTCCAACCAAAAGCTGCAGCTTGAATGAACTTGAGTGACTTTTGTATTTCCATCGGACAATACATTATCCCCTAGACAACGATAGAGCTATTTCTTATTGATTATTATTATACCCGTGCTTTTAGATTTAGTATTGACGACGTATATTATCTGTATGTTTGCATTGATATTATTTTTGTGTATTTTTATCAATAAATACTGTTAAAAATAGTACCATCAGACTTCAACGGACCTCTCTATCTCTGCTGGTAAGTGACCCAGTTACGGGGTATGTAACAATGGGCACTGAGGAACACTGATACACAGAGGCATCTTGGAGTTCAAGTCCGTAGCTCCCCGAAAGTGGTAACACAGGTGAGTGGGGTGGTAAAGGACCCTGCCTTCATCATTGTTCTCCTGACGATAGAAGTTATCAATTCATCTTGTAGCTGTGGTTGAGAGGAAGATTGGATCAGCCATGATGAAATGGCAGAGCAGATTTGATGGGCCAAATGGCCTTTATCTGCTCCTTTATCTTATGGTCTTATGGTAAAATGTTCTGTCATTTTCTCCTCATACAACTAATCTGCCATCCCAGGAACCAGTCTGGTGAATATCCTCTACAATCCCTGCACAACAAATACACTATTTTTTGGTAAGGAGACAAAAACTGTGCACAACAGTCCAGACAAAAGGCCCCATTTTATTTAGTCAGATATCATTATTTTTGTATCCCATTATAAAAGAACAATAGACTATTTACTTTTCTAATACACTCCAGGAATACACCTAGTGATCCTTCAATTTACTCCTTCTACTGGGAGTATATCTTTCTTTGGATAGGTAGATCAGACCAGTTCTGTAAATAATACTAGGTACAGGTATTTATCACTTTTCAGCTTTGTGAATACATATGAATCAAAGTCACCTTCTGCATGATCCTCACTTCTACCTGCATGATCACCTTATTTAACCCTACTCATCAAACCTTGATCATTGATGGGAAACAGCCATTCTAAGCCTTCCATATGGACATTCTTGCTGAAGTCAATGAGTGTTGTTTGTGGTTGTAACATTTTTTTAAATGCTAATGGCCTGGAAATTTTAAATGCTTGCAATCCAGGTTTTCATATTCTTGGTGCTTTGTGGAAAATATTGCTGGCCATGTAAAATTTGTGTTTCATTTCATTCCAGGTGCCCCCACTCCAGCACGTTAAGAAGCACCTGCAGACTCTTCAACATCAGGTGCTTCAGCAGAGTCCCACACTTCAGAAAAGAGACTTTTACACTCTCAGCTAACTGAATTAAAATGAGCAAGGTCTGGAAACAAAAAAAGCGCATGTCTTGCTTTAGTGAGACCAATTTACACTTGACTCACCACCCATTTGTAGGCATTGAAAAAGAAAATCAAAAACTCCTGGAGTCCAAATATTGCCCAAAATATACTTACTGATTTTGGCAACTTCCGTAGTTACACTGCAAATAAAATCATTTGCATTACAGTTAAATTAAAAAATATTAATTTAACCCTCTCCCTTTTTATCAGTGACCTGAAATTAGTATCATCAGGAACATTAGGTTAATCTCACTTCAATCCCTTGCTGCATTGTAGAATGAAGAAGAGAATCTAATGAAAATAATTCTCGCTTCACTGCAATTAACCAGGGTGAAACAGTGGGGCTTCCCTGATGAGACGTTGAGCAATTCGTGGCTTTGACTGCTTGTTAAACCCACATCAGGGGATGCTCTTCAGTGGGGCTGGTGGCTCACAACTGGTCTTGACAATTTATAATGCGGCAAAAATGATTAATGATAAAACATAATAATGTTTTCAATACTTCATGTGACAACTGTGGGATTACAAAGGTTCCTGGATCAATGTTTGTCTTAAATAGCATAGTTTGTGAAAGTAAATGAAAATGTTTGTAACCGATTGCTGCTAATAATAGTGGAAGTGGCATGTTCAGAGAGGTTAATGAGGAATCCCTGAATACATTGATCAAAGCTTTAAACACTTGTCACAACAGTCATAAAGTTGAGATCAGCCACTGTTGGTGTGCAATTTACCTGCTCGCTCAGCTGCACAAGAGCAAGAAATAAGGTCTTAGAGTCCTTAGAAGTTAGAAGCTGTTAAGCAGAAAATTCTCTCATCTGTTTGAATTTGATTGAAGTTATTGATTTGTCTCATGAATCCCTGTCTGGTATGACTGATGTCATCAGCTATTGCTGCTATTGAGCATCCAGATGTATATAAGCTACATGTTTTTGACACCTTCGCACTATCGCAGCTAAGTCAGAGCCTCTGTAAGAATCAAAATAGGCTGAGTCAGGTTCCGTCAGTGGGAATTTTTCTATCACAGCATCAGGAGAAAAATGCATTTGACCATAAGAGATAGGAGCAGAGTTAGGCCACTCTGACCATGGTGTCTGCTTCACCATTCCATCATGGTTGATTTATTATCCCTGCCTTCTCCCTGTAACCTTTGATGCCCTGACTAACCAAGAACCTATCAAGCTCCACTTTAAATATACTCAATGACTTGGCCTCTACGGTCTCTGTGGCACTGAACTCCACAGTTTCACTACCCTCTGGCTAAAGAGGTTCCTCCTCATCTCTCTTCTAAATGGATGTGCTTCCATCCTGAAGCTGTGCCCTCTGCTCCGAGACCCACTCACTATAGGAAACATCCTCCCTACATCTACTCTATCTTGGCCTTTCAATATTCAATAGGTTTTAATGAGATTCCCCCCCCCCCACCACCATCATTCTTCTAAACTCCATCAAGTAGAAGCCCCGAGTCATCAAATGCTCCTCCTGCCCTACTCATGAACGTCCTCTGCACCCTCTCCAATGGATAAATTGCCCCAAACTGCTCACAATATTCTGTGCAATCTGACCAATGTTTTATTAAGCCTCAGCATCACAACCTTGTTCTTATATTTTAGTCATCTCAAAATTAATGCTAATGTTGCATGTCCCTTCCTTACCATTGATTCACCATATCTGTCTGTCTGTCCGTCTGTCCATGTATGTTAACCTTCAGGTAAACCTGCATGAGGACTCCCAAGTCACTTTTCACCTTTGATTTTTGAATTTTCTCCCCATTTAAAAAAAGTCTATGCCTTTATTCCTTTTACCGAAGTGCATGACCATACACTTCTCTACACTATATTCCATCTGCCACCTCTTTGCCCATTCCCCCAATTTATCCAAGTCTTTCTGCAGACTTACTGCTTCCTCAGTACCACCTGCCCCTCTACCTATCTTTGTATTGCCTGCAAACTTGGTCACAAAGCTATCAATTACATCATCCAAATCATTGCCATATAATTTTAAAAGAAGCAGTCACAATAGTGATCCCTGTGGAATACCACTAGCCATCAGCACCCAACCCGAATAGGTCCCCTTTATTCCCACTTTTTGCTTTCTGCTAGTCATCCAATCTTCTATCCATGCTGGTATCTTTCCTGTAATTCCATGGTCTATTATCTTGCCTCATTTTTGGCACCATGTCAAAGGCTCTGAAAATTTGAGTAAGTAACATCCACTGATTCTCCTTTGTCTATCCTGCCTGTTTTTCCCTCAAAGAATTCCAACAGATTTGTAAGGTAAGATTTCCCCTTATGGAAACTGTGCTGACTTTGGTCTACTTTTTCATGTGCCTCCAAGTAACCTGAAATTTCATCTTTAATAATATACTCCAACATCTTCCCAACCACTGAGGTCAGAACAACTGGCCTATAGTTTCCGTTCTTCTGCCTCTCTCCCTTCTTGAAGAGTGGAGTGACATTTGCAATTTTCCAGTCTTCCAGAACCATTCCAGAATCTAGTGATTCTTGAAAGATCATTACTCATGCCTCCACAATCTCTTCAGCCATCTTTTTCAAAACCCTCTGCCAAGGTGACCTACCTACTCCAATCTTTCAGTTTCCCAAGCACCTTCTCCTTAGTAATAGCAACCACCCACATTTCTGCCCCCGACACTTGAATTTCTGGCATACTGCTTCTGTCTTCCACAGTGAAGACTGATGCAAAATATTTCTAAGTTCCTCCTCCATTTCTTTGTCCTGCATTCCTACCTCTCCAGCATCATTTTCCTGTGGTCCAATTTCCACTCTTACCTCTCTTTGACTCTTTATATATCTTTAAAAAACTTTTGGTTTCATCTTTTATATTACTGGCTAGCTAACCTTCATATTTCATGTTTTCTCTCCTTATGATTTTTTTTTAGTGCCTTCTACTGGTTTTTAAAAGGTTTCAGTTCTCCTAACTTCCCACTTATTTTTGCTGTCTTATATGCCTTTTCTTTTCTTTTATGCTGGCTTTGACTTCTCTTGTCAACCACAGTTGCCTTATCCTCCCTTTGGAACACTTCTTCTGCTTTGGGACGAATCTATCCTGCGCCTTCCAAATTTCCCCCAGAAGCTCCAGCCATTTCTGTTCTGCCGTCATCCCTGCTAGTATCCCCTTCCAATCAACTTTGGCCAGCTCCTCTCTCATGCCTCTGTAATTCCCTTTACTCCATTGTAATACTGATACATCTGACTTTATCTTCTCCCTCTCGAACCGCAGGGTGAATTAGAGTCATGGAGTCATCTAAAACTGCAGCACACAGACAGGCACTTCGGCCCATCCAGTCCATGCTAAACCATTTAAACTTCATCCCATTGACCTGCACCGGGTCCAAATCCCTCCCATCCATGTACCTACCTAAACTCTCTTAAACCTTGAAATCAAAATTGCATCCATCACTTGAGCTGGCAGTCCATTCCGCAGTCTCACCACCCTCTGAGTGAAGAATTTTCACCTCATGTTCCCCTTAAACATTTCACATTTCCCCCTTAACCCACAACCTCTTGTTGTAGCCCCACCCATCCTCAGTGAAAAAAGCCTGTTTACATTTACCCTGTCTATACCACTCATAATTTTGCATACCTCTATCAAATCTCTCTCAATCTTCTAAGTTCTAGGGAATAAAGTTCTAACCTATTCAATCTATCCTTATAACTCAGGTCCTCTTGTCTTAGCAACAACTCTGTAAAATTTCTCTGTACTCTTCCACCTTATTTACATTTTTCCTGTGAGTAAGTGATGAAAATTGCACACAGTACTGCAAATTAGGCCTCACCAACGTCCTATGGTCAAATACTCAAATGGAAAAATAGTACAACCGTGGCTGACAAGCGAAGTCAAAGCTAATGTAAAAGCAAAATAGAGGGCATACAAGCAAAAATTAGTGGGAAGTCAGAGGATTGGGAAGTTTTTAAAAACTTACAGAGAGTAACTAAAAGAAGCACTAAGAGGGAAAAGATGAAATATGAAAGCAAGCTAGCAAACAATATCAAAGTGGATGGTAAAAGCTTTTTCAAGTATGTTAAAATAAGCGAGAAATGAGAGCAAATATAACTGTGAGAAAATAAGGTAGGAGAAATAATAACAGGAGACAAGGAGATGGCAGATGAACTAAATGAATATTTTAGAAACATAGAAACATAGAAAACCTACAGCATAATACAGGCCCATCGGCCCACAAAGCTGTGCCGAACATATCCCTACATTAGAACAACTAGGCTTTGCCTCTGGCCCTCTATTTTTCTAAGCTCCATGTAGCCATCCAGGAATCTCTTAAAAGACCTTATCGCTTCCACCTCCACCACCGCCGCTGGCAGCCCATTCCACGCACTCACCACTCTCTGCGTAATAAACTTTCCCCTGACATCTCTTCTGTACCTACTTCCAAGCACTTTAAAACTATGCCATATCATGCTAGCCATTTCAAACCTGGGGAAAAGCCTCTGACTATTCACATGATCAGTGTATCTCATTATCTTGTACACCTCTATCAGGTCACCTCTCATCCTCCGTCGCTCCAAGGAGGAAAGGCTGAGTTCACTCAGCCTATTCTCATAAGACATGCTCCCCAATCCAGGCAACATCCTTGTAAATCTCCTCTGCACCCTTTCTATGGTTTCCACATCCTTCCTGTAGTGAGGCGACCAGAATTGAGCACAGTACTCCAAGTGAGGTCTGACCTGAGTCCTATTTAGATATAACATTACCTCTTGGCTCTTAAACTCAATCCCATGATTGATGAAGGCTAATGCACCATATGCCTTCTTAACCACAGAGTCAACCTATGTAGCAGCTTTGAGTGCCCTATGGACTCGGACCCCAAGATCCCTCTGATCCTCCACACTGCCAAGAGTCTTACCATTAATGCTATATTTTGCCATCATATTTAACCTACCAAAATGAACCACCTCACACTTATTTGGGTTGAACTCCATCTGCCACTTCTCAGCCAAGTTTTGCATCCTATCAATGTCCCGTTGTAACCTCTGACAGCCCTCCACACTATCCACAACACTCCCAACCTTTGTGTCATCAACAAATTTACTAACCAATCCCTCCACTTCCTCATCCAGGCCAAGTCACGAAGAATAAGGGTCCCAGAACAGATCCCCGAGGCACACCACTGGTCCCTGGCATCCATGCAGAATATGACCCGTCTACAACCACTCTTTGCCTTCTGTGGGCAAGCCAGTTCTGGATCCACAAAGCGATGTCCCCTTGGATCCCATGCCTCCTTACTTTCTCAATTAGTCTTGCTTGGGGTGCCTTATCAAATGACTTGCTGAAATCCATATACACTACATCTGTTGCTCTCCCATCATCAATGTGTTTAGTCACATCCTCAAAAAATTCAATCAGACTTGTTAGGCACAACCTGCCTTTGATAAAGCCATGCTGACTATTCCTAATCATATTATGCCTCTCCAAATGTTCATAAATCCTGCCTCTCAGGATCTTCTCCATCAACTTACCAACCACGGAAATAAGACTCACTGGCCTATAATTTCCTGGGCTATCCCTACTCCCTTTCTTGAATAAGGGAACAACATCTGCAACCCTCCAATCCTCTAGAACTTCTGTCCTCATTGATGTTGCAAAGATAATTGCCAGAGGGTCAGCAATCTCCTCCCTCGCCTCCCACGGTAGCCTGGGGTACATCTTGTCTGGTCCCAGTGACTTATCCAACTTGATGCTTTCCAAAAGCTCCTGCCTTCACTGTGGATGTCACTAGCAGTGTGCCAGATATTGAAGGATGTGAAGGAAGAGAAGTGGATGCGGTTACTATTATAAGGGAGAAGGTATTCAAAAAGCTAAAAGACCTAAGGGTACATTAGTCACCCGGACTTGATGAACTGCACCCTAGGGTTCTGAAAGCGATAGTAGTAGAGTTTGTGGAGGCATTAGTAATTATCTTTCAAAAATTACTGGACTCTGGCATAGTGTCAGAGGACTGGAAAATTGCAAATGTCACTCCACTCTTTAAGAAACAAAGAAGGCAGCAGAAAGGAAATTATAGGCCAGTTAGCCTGACTTCAGAGGTTGGGAAGTTGTTGAAATCAATTGTTAAGGATGAGGATGAGTACTTAGTGACACAGGAGAAGATAGGACAAAGTCAATGTGATTTCTTTCAGGGAAAATCTTGCCTGATGAACCTGTTGGAATTCTTTGAGGCGATTACAAGTAGGTTAGATAAAGGGATGCAGTGGATGTTGTATATTTGGACTTTCAGAAGGCCTTTGAAAAGGTGCTACTCATGAGCCTGCTTGCCAAGTTAAGACCCATGGTATTACAGGAAAGCTATTGGCATGGTTAGAGTATTGGGTAATAGGTAGGAGGCAGAGAGAGGGAATAAAAGGATCCTTTTCTGGTTGGCTGTCAATGACTGGTGATATTTCACAGGGGTCGGTGTTGGCACCACTTCTTTTCCTGCTGTATATCACTGATTTAGATGATGGAATAGATGGCTTTGTTGTCAAGTTTGCAGATGATACAAAGATTGGTGGAGAGGCAAGTGGTGTTGAGGAAACAGGTAGGATGCAGAAGGACTTAGACAGAGTAAGAGAATGGGCAAGAAAGTGACAAATGAAATATAAAATTGGGAAGTGCATGATCATGCCCTTTGTTAGTAGAAATAAATGTGCAGACTATTTTCTAAACGGGGGAACATTCAAAAATCTGAGTTACACAAGGACTTGGGAGCCCTTGTGCAGAACACCCCAAAGGTTAAATTGCAGGTTTTGTTGGTGGTGAGGAAGTCAAATGGAATATTAGCATTCATTTCAAGAAATCTAGAATACAAGAGCAAGGATGTGATGCTGAGGCTTTATAAGGCACTGGTGAGGCCTCACCTTGAGTATTGTGAACAGTTTTAGGCTCCTAATCTAAAAAAAAGATGTGCTGGCATTGGAGAGGGTTCAGTGGAGGTTCACAAGAATGATTCCAGGAATGAAAGGGTTATCGTAAGAGGAACGTTTGATAGCTCTGTGTCTGTACTCACTGGAATTTAGAAGGAATGGGGGCCGAATCTCATTGAAACCTTTTGAATGCTTAAAAGTCTAGACAGTGTAGATGTGGAAAGGATGTTTCCCATGATGGAGGAATCTAGGACAAGAGGGCACAATCTTAGGGTAGAGGCCATCCATTTAAAACAGAGATGCGGAGAAATTTCTTTAGCCAGTGGGAAGTGAATTTGGGGAATTTATTACCACAAGCAGCTGCGGAGGCCAGGTCATTGGGTGTATTTAAGGCAGAGATTGATAGGTTTTTGATTGAACATGGCATCAAAGGTTATGGGGAGAAGGCTGGGGAACGAGGCTGAGCAGGGGAACGAAAAGGATCAACCATGATTGAATGGCAGAGCAGACTCAATGGGTCAATTGGCCTAGTTCTGCTCTTATGTCTTATGGTCTTATACAACTTTACCATAACATACCAACTCTTGTACTATTTTTGATCTGTGAAGGCCAATGTGCCTCAGGGTTTGTTAGTGACCCTATCTACCTGTGATGCCACTTTCAATGAATTATGGGCCTGTATTCCCAGACTCCTCAGTGCCCTCCCACTCAGCATGTAAAACCTACCCCGATTGGTCCTCCCAAACTGCTACACCTCACCCTTGTCTGCATTAAATTCCATCTTCCATCTTTCAGCTCATTTTTCCAGCTGGTCCACATCCCACAGTAAGTTTTGAAAGTCTTCCTTGCTGTCCATTGCACCCCCTATCTTAGTGTCATCAGCAAATGTTATGATCCAATAAGCCACATTATCACCCAGATCATTGATACAGATGACAAACAACAATGGATCCAGCACCAATCCCTATGCCACTCCACTAGTCATAGGCTACTAGAGAGGCAGCCATCTACTACCACTCTCGGGCTTCTCCTGCAAAGCCAATGTCTAATCCAGTTTACGACCTCACCTTGAATGCCAAGCAACTGAACCTTCTTGACCAACCTATCATGGAAGACCTTGTAATTTGCCTTGCTGAAGTCCATGTGGACAACATTCACTGCCTTGACCATCAACTTTCCTGGTAACATCCTCAAAAAAACTCTGTAAGATTGGTTAGACATGACCTACCACACAGAAAGCCATGCAGACTATCCTTAATCAATCCCTGTCTATCCAAATACCCATATATCTGGTCTTTTAGAATATCTTTCAATAACTTTCCCGTTACAAACTAAAGTAGAACATACAAGGTAAATGGTAGGGCACTGAGGAGTGCAGTAGAACAGAGGGATCTGGGAATACAGATACAAAATTCCCTAAAAGTGGCGTCAGGGGTAGATAGGGTAGTAAAGAGAGCTTTTGGTACATTGGCCTTTATAAATCAAAGTATTGAGTATAAGAGTTGGAGTGTTATGCTGAGATCGGATAAGGCATTGGTGAGGCCAAATTTGAAGTTTGCAGTTTTGGTCACCAAATTACAGGAAGGATATTAATAAGGTTGAAAGAGTGTAGAGATAGTTTACAAGGATGTTGCTGGGACTTGAGAAGAGTTACAGAGAAAGGTTGTATAGGTTAGGACTTTATTACCTGGAGTGTAGAAGAATGAGGGGAGATTTGATAGAGGTATATAAAATTATGATGGGTACAGATAGAGTGAATGCAAGTAGGCTTTTTCCACTAAGGATAGGGGAGAAAAAAACCAGAGGACATGGATTAAGGATGAAGGGGGAAAAGATTAAAGGGAACATTAGGGGGGCTTCTTCACACAGTGGTGGGAGTGTGGAATGAGCTGCCAGATGACGTGGTACATGTGGGCTCACTTTTAACATTTAAGAAAAACTTGGACAGGTACATGGATAAGAGGTGTATGGAGGGATATAGTCTAGGTGCAGGTCAGTGGGACTAGGCAGAAAAATGGTTCGGCACAGCCAAGAAGGGCCAAAAGGCCTGTTTCTGGGTCAACATGCTGTGACACACTTAACAAACTCTGCCCCATCTAAACCCTTGGAACTAAACAAGTGCCGATCAATATTAGGGAAGTTAAAGTCACCCATGATAACAACCCTGTTATTTTTGCACCTTTCCAAAATCTGCCTCCCAATCTGCTCCTTGGTATCTCTGCTGCTACCAGGGGGCCTATAGAATACCCCCAGTAGAGGAACTGCTCCCTTCCTGTTCCTGACTTCTCTGTAATATTCTATGGTTCTATGTACTCTCATCTGGCTCGCTGGCCAATAAGTTCCTGGTTTATTCTTAGAGCCTTTTTTTAAAGCAGCGGAACAACATTAGCTCTCCTCCAGTCCTCCAATTCTATCATATTATGCTCAATGACTCCTTAGTGTTCCTTTACCTTAAGCTCACTAATGAAATCTGTCTCATTGCACAACACTCAATCTTGAATTGCCTTTCTCCAAGTGGGCTGAACCTCAGGGAGCTCTGCAAACCAATCTTAGGCATTCTCCAAACTTCCTTCACTTGGGATCCAGCACCAACCTGATTTTCCCAATCTAGCTGCTTATTGAAATGCACCATGACTATCATAACATTGCCCTTTTTACATGCCTTTTCAATTTCCTATTGAGATCTATACCCACATCCTGACTGCTGTTCGGGGCCTGCATTAGGATGGAACTGCAGTGGCTTTTAGATTCTGTGGCTTGGCATATTTTCAGTTGGATGGTGCCTGCATTGGGCCTGATATTTCCTGTTCCTGCTTTTTCTCCATAGCTGATGCAAAGCACATGGAAGCCACCATTTTGTAATGTTCACTAAATGCTCTAATAGCACAATTTAACTAATGGATGGATAGTGCTGCAGAATTGCTCTCCTAATGCACTTTCAAAAGTCACTTTACTGTCATAATTAACACTTCAGAAGGATGATAATTTGCCAGAGCAGAAAGTAGGCCAGATAAAAGGGAAGACTTGAAAGATATGATTATTTGCCACAACGATTCTATCACATGTTGCATCATGGTGTCAGATTATTGGACATGTCCCAGAGGTCAGGCGTATTGATCTGAGGATATAACTTTGAACTGGGGAATTTAAAATTAAAAAAAAACTTAATTTGAAACAAATGGTTACCATAATTTTAGGATCTGGGCTCTGAAGGAAATTGAGAAGATGGACTGAGTACAGTAAGGTTGTTGTCTATTGTAATCAACATGGAAAATCACATCTTATGAATTTGATTGAGTATTTTGATGAAGTGACGTGAAAAATCAATGAGGGCAGGACAGTACATGTGGTCTAGGTAAGGCCTTACATAAAGTTCCACACAGTAGGCTGCTTTGGAAGGTTAGATTGCATGAAATCCAGGTAGATTTGGTTAATTGGATAGTTGGCTCAATGGTAAGAAGCAGAGGGTGATGGGAGATGGTTGTTTCTTGGATTGAAGGCCTGTGACTTGTGGTTACTTCAGGGGTTAGTGCTGGACCCATTGTTGTTTGTCATCTATATCAATAATTTGGATAAGAATGTTCAAGGCATGATTAGTAAGTTCGCAGATGACATAGAGACAGTTTTGAAAGAAAAATTACCTTTACTTGTACATCAAAGTATACAGTCAAATGTGCAGTTTGTATCAAATCAAATCAGCAAGGTTTGTGCTGGGAACCCTGCAAGTGTCGTCAATATGCCCACAACTCACAATCCTGATCACATGTCTCTTTGGAATGTGGGAGAAAACTGGAGCACCTGGATGAAACCCATGTGGTCACAGGGAGAACATACAAACTCCTTCCAGGCAGCGACAGGAATTGAACCCCAATCTTACAGCTGGCATTGTAAAGCATGGCACTATCTACAGTGCCACCCATTATAGACAGTGATGTTGTAGACAGTGAATAAAGATTACAGTGGGACCTTGAACAGTTGGGTAAATGGGCTTAGGAATGACAAATGGAGTTTAATTCAGATGTGTCAAGTGTTGCATTTTGGAAAACCAGGACTTTTATAGTAAATGGAAGAGTCCTGAGAAATGCTGTATAACAGAGGTGACTTGGAGTTCAGGTGTGTCGCTCCCTGAAAAGGAACCTCAGACAGGGTGATGAAGAAAACTTCTGACATGCTGGTATTTGCCTGTTAGGGCAGTGAGTATAGAAGTTGGGAGGTTATGGTGCAGTTGTTGCAACTGTTCAATTCTTGTCACCCTGCTGTAGGAAAAATGTTATTAAATTGAAAGGGATGCAGTAAAGATTGACAAGGATGTTGCCAGGACTCAAGGGACTTATTCATCAAGACAGGAGAGCCAGGCTGGGACATTTTCTTTGGAACTCTGGTATTTCATAGAGATGCATAAAATCATGAATTACATCGATAGGGTGAATGCAATCAGTCTTTTTCCGAGGGTTAGGGAATCAAGAGTTAGAGAGCACGGGTTTAAAGTGAGAGGGAAGAGATTTAACTTGCGGGATAACTTTGAGTCTTTTTAAACAGAAGGCAGTACGTATGTGGAATGGATTGCCAGAGGAAGTATTTAAGGCAAGTGCAATACTAAAATTTAAAAATCAATGAGACTTGGATGAAAAATGCTCAGAAGGATGTGAACCAAACATGGGCAAATGGGATTAGCTTGGATGGCCACCTTGGTCAGCATGGACCTATGCTGAATGACTGTTTTTTTCAGGTGATCCCTTGAGACTGAAGATAACTTCCATTCTCGCTTTGCAGATGACTGATGTGATCTTGTGGAACCTGATGATTATAAAATGGGGAGGGAGTGCCTGTTGGGCAGGTGGGTAGTTTAGAAGCTGCTGAACTTCTTCTACCGTTTATACTGGGCTTCTGTGTGCTCTTCCTGCATGGCCTTGAGGTTCTCAGTATCATCCTAAATGTTGCTTCTTTATTTTGAGTGGCTAGAGATTCCCAGTGGGGAGGTGCCATTTCCTCAGGGAGTTTTGAAACCCAAGTGTAATTCTCTCCTCTAAGTTGGGAAATTGATCTGGAAGAGTCCGCTAATGTCAGTCCACTTATCCTGTCAGTGGATTTAAAGGTTTGTTCTCATCTGAGATTTGACCTACCAAAACCAAGCACCTCAAGACACTGGAGAGATTCCTTAGACACTCCATATCTGCAGCACTGTGGCACTGAATTTTCTCTTCATGCTGCCGTTTTTTTTATGTTCTTATGAAACCACCAGATTTTGGTAAAAATCCCAACTGATTGGTAAAATTATTCATAGAACGAACTTTAATACCCTTGCTTAAAGGGCAGAAGGTTTATGAGGAAGATGCTAGAGAGTGGAAGATTTTAGGGAGAGAAATAGCCATCTACAATACTGTTCCAGCTATCCCTTGACTAATTTTACATCCAAACCATGACCATGTCTTTAAAACATATTGCTTCAAATTTCTGATTGTTGAGGTATTGTTGGGCTCTGTATGTAAGTGCCTCACAGGAAAGCAGCATCCATCAACCAAAATCTTCACCATCCACCATCCTCTCTTGCTACTGCCATCAGGAAAGTACAGGAGCCTCAAGACTCACACTACCAGGTTCAGAAACACTTATTACCCTTTGGCCATCAGGCTCTTGAACTAGTGGAGATAACTTCACTCAACTTCTCTCACCCCAAGGACTCTACAACTCATATTCTCGATATTAATTGCTTATTTATTTACCATTATTTTTGTTCCTTTTTTTTATGTTTGCAGAGTCCATTATCTTTTTCACATTGGTTGTTTTCCGTGGTTGTGTGCGTGGTTTTCATTGATTCTATTGTATTTCTTTGTATTTACTGTGAATGCCCCAAAAAATTAATCTCATGGTAGCAAATGGTCACATATACTGTATGTACTTTGAAAATAAATTTACTTTGAACATTGAACTTTGAACAAATGCAAACAAGCTCATCAAACAGAATTATTCTCTAACCAGGCTGTGCTGGCTGTGAGATGCTGACTCAAAGAGCTCTTGTAGTTTATACAACCCTGATGTTTCATTAATAGGACTAAACATCACATTTACTGTCCTCTTTTTTTTTAATAAACACTGTTGTAACATTTGCAATCCCTTAATCCTCTGGCATCAGTCCACTATCCAAAAAAGATTGAAAAACTGTGAGGCCTGCTGCTAACTCTATCCTAGTGTAGGATCCTATCTGATGTCGATCAATACTTGTTAATTTCACATGACGCTATTTGGTTCAATCTACTTTTATCCTTCAATATCTCTCCTCCCTTTGCCTTGTTCAGACACTAAATCTTGCTCTTTTCTGAAAGTGAGGTGATTCCTTGGGCCATATCTTCAGCCACCATAATGTTTCATTAATTTTCTCCAACTGGCCCCAACATTTCTGTCATTATCCTTTCAGCTCAGGTGTGTATAGGGTTAGAAATTCATTCTTGCAACTCCAGAAAAAGACAGCCCTGTTGAAAATGAGTTTAACAAGGAGCAAATCACATCAGCACACATCTGTGGGGCTTATCCCTACCACCACCGCAGGGTCAGTACATTCAGTAGCAGCATTCCCCACATGCTTTCTTGTGGCGCATCCCTTTAAGGACCGGATGCCAAGTTTTATCCTGACTAAGTTACATGATAACTGCAAGAGTTTACAAAACGTCAGAAGGAAAAGTCATTTCCCAAAATACAATGACAGCCTCAAAGCAGCGTTACACAAAGAAATCTGACAATGTTGTTCTGTGACATTGAACTTCACAAAACGGAACTTACTGTAGTTCTCATAACATGTTCACAAAACAGCTTTGGGGTAGCTTGCAGCGCCGTTTTAAAGCAAAAACGAAGTATTGTGGGGCAATTCCTGGACCAGAGTCTTTGTGTTGCTTTTGTCATGCTCTGCCTTTGCTCTGGCTATGTCTTTTCTGCCTGCCCTGTTTGTATCGTACGAAAGCAAATCTGGCCCAATTCATCATGCGGCACCTGAAGCATGTCCCACACAGCATAAAGAATCTAAGGTACCTTCATTTATCGGGTCATCACACCCGTGTGCTGACCCGACCCTGTGGTGCCTAACGCCCTCCCCGAATCACCTGTAATACTCAGCCCCAGTAATGAAATGCTGTCAGTGCCATTGGTGTTTCATGAACAAAGTGCAGTGCTGAAGGAAGTGCTCCCTGACTGTGGAGGCACAACCTTGATTCCAGGAGCTGTTTCGACAATCTGCAATCGGTTCTGAGACTGCCCTGATGTCCACAGAGCAGCTCCTTAGCTGATGACGACTGTGTTACGTTCCATATAACTGCTCAATGATTTTCATATTCTGGCGCCTGGAGATCACATTTATCTCATAGGGCTGAAAATTGCATTGTACGCTTGATGTTCCTAGGTCCACATCCAATGCAGGTGACCAGTCAGAAGAGCTGGCCAGGATTGAGACCTGAAGCAGCCAGTCCAGCTTTGCACTTAGCAGGACTTCATGCAGAAATGATCATCGACACCTCATAGGACACTCCAGCTCAGTACAGGCCCTTCGGCCCACAATGTTGTACTGACCTTTTTACCTACTCTAAGATCAGTCTCACCCTTCCTCCTACATTGGCCTCTATTTTTTTTTATCATCCATATGCCCCTAGTATACCTGCCTCTACCAACACCATACTCTGGGTAAAATAAATTTTGAATGTTATAGTGGTGGAAGCAACAAAGCTGCCTGAGTCAGACTAGTTTATATGCCTAGTTACATAGGTTAATGTAGCTTATATCACAAGCTTGATCATGAAATTGGGCTTTGAGCCCAGCCTTAAAGGAGAAAAAGTTAAGTGGAAAAGCATAAACAGAAGAAATTCTGTAGATGCTGGAAATCCAAAGCAACACACACTGGAGGAACTCAGCTGGTCAGGTGGTATCCGTGGAAATGAACAATCAGTCAACGTTTTGGGTGAAGACTCTTCATCAGGACTGGAAAGGAAGGAAGAAGACACCAGAATAAAAAGGTGGGGGGAGGGAGGGGAGAAGGATAGCTAGAAGCTGATGGAAGATGCCAGGTGGGTGGGAGAGGTAAAGGGCTGGAGAAGGAACAATGCAAGAGTGGACCATTGGAGGAAGGGATGGAGGAGGGGAGGTGATTGAAGGTGCAAAGATGTAAGAGGCCAAAGTGGAGAATAGAAGAAGAGGGGAGGGGGAGGGAATTTTTTTTTTACCAGAAGGAGAAATTGATATTTATACCATCAGGCTGGAGGCTACCCAGAGAGAATATAAGGTATTTTGCTCCTTCACCCAGAGGGTAGCTTCACCGTGGCATAAGAGGTGGCCATGGACTGACATGGCAGAACAGGAATGGGAATTCAAACTCTGGGCCACCGGGAAGTTTCACTTTTGACGGATGGAGCGGAGGTACTCAATGAAACGGTCCCCCAATCTGTGATGGGTCTCACCAATATAGAGGAGGCTGCATTGGGAGCACTGGATGCAGTAGATGGCCCGTAGCAAGATTCGCAGGTGAAGTTTGGCCTCACTTGGAAGGACTGTTTGGGGCCCTGAATGGAGGTGAGGGAAGAGGTGTATAGGAATGCACAGCATTTCTGTCGTTGCATGTTAAGTGCCGGGTAGGGAGGTTAGTGGAGAGGGATGAATGGACAAGGGATTCCTGGAGGGAGTGGAAAAGCAGTTGGTTTCGAGTTGGAATGAAATAGTTTGTGGAGGCACAACAGGCTTCACCTTGTTAAAAAAAATACTTCAATGCAACTTCAACATAGTTTATTTTTGGCCGCCTTCTATAAAAATGAAAATAAATCCAGAAACTCACATTTTGCTACACAACATACGAAGTTAGATGAATGTCATTGGTAATCAATGCCTGCACGTTAAGTTACTGCGTTTCAAAGAATGAAACCCAATTTGCAGAATGGTGGACACATAGTATGAAAGAAGAAAAGAAATAAATTGTTCTCCTCACTGAGGAGAGCAGCTAATTAGCCTTTTATCATTCTAGCTGGATCCACAGAGTACACCAGGCAAAGTACCACACACAAAGGAACAAGCCTTTAGATGCTGAATCACAGCCATGGAATAATACTGCCCACCTAGCTGCCTTGAAGCCATCATTCCCCTTTTTCACTTCCTTTCGGTTTGAAGATCAAGATAATTTTCCCCATCTTTGAGGTTACCAGCACAGACACTACACTTAAAGCTGGCTCCATTAAGCTTATGACACCATTACATTGCATCAGGCTCATACAAAGTTGTTAAAATGTCTTAGGTCACAAATGTATAAGAAATCACAAAAAATTCTGTCAAATTTCAAGACATGAAAATTACAGAGTCTACCTAATAGTAACAAGCAATGGCTAGTATAGTGATGCACAGAGTAGCTCTGTACTTTTCACTCTATTTTCAACATCGTGGAAACTGTGTTCCTACTAAAGACAGGTTATCCTGATTGCCTTCACATACTACCTTTTCCGATTTTCCATTTCAAACTACTAGGACAATTCAAGGTGAACAGCCTTCCATGTTTAATGGCAGTTGGCAGACCAACCTAAGGTACAATACTGCCGCCTACTGAGCTGGAGTGCAGAACAAAGAGTCAGTAAGTACACCCCCTCCCCCCAAAAATCTCAGCTAATATCTAAAAGCCTAATACTTCTCCGAAAGTCAAATATGTACTTACATATATTATGATGGCAGGTGATATCTAACAGACCATCTGTGGTAAACTGGTCTGTGCCAAAGATCTCAATTTAGCAATTAGATGTTTCCTTTGCACCTCATGGGATCTGCACTCTAACAGTTTACACTACGCTAATGGTTGCCAAGTCACTACAAAGGCCTAATTCATGCATATTAGTTCTGAACAAGGGCTAACACGGTATGTCCAATACATTAACTTGTATGTACATCTTCTTCCATCCTGTTGTACTCATATCCCAGCGAGTTCCTACCCTCCTTTGAACTTTATATCAATGCTGTCCTTTCTTAGCCTTGTTGCCCAGAGATCAAATAGATTTTTCAATTATGGCTTTCACCTCCTCTTTATTCAAAGACATCACTACATTTACACTCTTAATTTTAAGTTATTACTTTCTGCCACTTCATTTCCTTCAACCCCAAAATAGAAAGGGATCAGGACAAATAAACCTAGACCCTGCAGCCTCAGCAGATGTTGTCCATTCTCTAGAAGAACGTCTGACCTACAATTTGATGTACCTTTCACAAAATGCCACGCAATTTGAAGGCGGAGCTTAGGAGGAGTAATAGCGCCTAACAGCAACTCCTTTGCTTGCATCTTTGGAAACAGCTCTGTTTCTACCTTTAATATCTTTATTTTTTCCCTTTCAGGGTTTCTTTTGAAGACCCTGACCTGGAGTTACATACAGGCTTCGGTTCTTTGTGGGAATGGGACCCATTCTCGAGGTTCCATGACTGGCCGTTATTCGACATGCCAAGGGTTTGGCCTGAGAATCTCGATAATGTTTGGAAGCCTAAGATCTCAGGGCTCTGGAGACGGGCAGATTGAGGGTCGGGGTCACAGCAGGAGACTCCTGTGTCATCAGGGAGGCCAGAAAATCTTTTGCTGCGGGCCCGAAGACCCGAGGTCTTTCCGATCTTCAGACACAGAGCTCGAAAAAAGCGACGAAACGGACTTTTAACGTCATAAACCAGCAGGTGGTTGTTATGTCTCCTGCTCGCTGTGAAAATGAGGGACACCTCCCTCTCCCTTGCCAGGGAGAGAGAGAACGTGTGGTTTGTCGAATGTTGGATGAAATGTGAAGCCTTTGGAGTAACTTTGGTCTGCGTCTTTGCTATTGCTCAGCTCACGCTTGGGCTCGTTACCGATGCACTTTTTCTTGCTGATGGGAGAGAGGGGATCATTGCTTGCTGCCCCTTACGTGTGGGAGGGGAGAGCTGGGGGGGGACTTTGAGGTTCTCACGTTTAACTGTTGTTCATTCTTTGGGGCACTTCTCTGTTTTGTGGTTGTTTGCGAAGAAAAAGCATTTCAGGATGTATATTGTATACATTCTGATATTAAATTCAACCTTTGAATCTTTGAATTAGGCTTTTAGCTTGAATCAGAATCAGGTTTATTATCACCGACATGTGATGTGAAATTTGTTAACTTAGCAGCAACAGTTCAATACAATACATAATCTAGCAGAGAGAGAAAAAAATAATAAGTAAATCAATTATGTTTATTGAATAGATTTTTAAAAGTGCAAGAACGGAAATACTGTATATTAAAAAAAAGTGAGGTCGTGTCCAAAGATTCAATGTCCATTTTGGAATCGGATGGCAGAGAGGAAGAAGCAGTTCCTGAATCGCTGAGCGTGTGCCTTCAGGCTTCTGTACCTCCTACCTGATGGTAACAGTGAGAATCAATTGCATCCCAGCTGGATATACATATCTTATCTTATAAAAGGGAAGACAACAGACAGTTTACTTATTCGCAGATTTCATGATGCCAATGGAAAGTATAATTCATATTTATACCTAATCAACTCGACTGAGAGAACAAAAGCTGTTACCTTCCTATTCCAACACACACAAAATACTGGAGGAACTCAGCAGGTCAGGCAGCTGCCATGGAAATGACCAAACAGTCAAAGTTTCGGGCTGAGACCCTTCTTCAGGACTGGAAAGGAAGGGGGAAGAATGGACCATTGGAGAAAGGGAAGGAGGACAGGCACCAGGGGGAGGTGACAGGCAGGGGAGAGGAGATAAGGGGCCAGAGTGGGAAGAGAAGAGGGGAGGGAGAGGGAAATTTTGGAGGTTATCCAGATGGAACATAAGGTGTTGCCCCTCCACCCTCATCATGGTACAAGAAGAGACCATGGGCCGACATGTCAGATTGGGAATCGGAATCATAAATAAAACGTTTGGCCGCTGGGAAGTTCTGCTTTTGGCGGATGGAGCGGAGGTACCTGACGAAGAGGTCCCCCAATTTATAACGGGTCTCACCTGAGGCAGCTTCAGGAGCACCAGACACAAGGACGGCCCCAGCACATTCACAGGTGAAGTGTTGCCACACCTGGAAGGACTCTCTGGGTCCCTGAATGCAGGTGAGGGAAGAGGTGACTGGGCGGTTGTAGCACTTTGGCCACTTGCAGGAATAAGTACTGGGAGGGAGATTAGCTGGGGGGGGGGGTGAATGGATAAGAGAATCACAACGGGAGCAATCCCTGCAGAGAGGGGGGAGGTAAAGCCACACACACGAGTATGCTTGGCGGTAGGATCCCTTTGGAGATCATAGGTTGATAGGTGAGGACAAGAGGAACTCGATCACTGTTCAGGTGGCAGGAAGATGGGGTGTGCAGAGATGTAAGGGAAATAGAAGAGATCCAGGTGAGGGCAGCATCAATGGTGGAGGAAGAGAAACCTTGTTCTTTGAAGAAGGAGGAAAGGAAGCCACGTCCTAGGAACAGATGCATTGGAGTCAAAGGAAAGGAATATCATTTTTACAGGAGACAGGATAGGAAGAGGTTTAGTCAACGTAATTGTAGGACATGGAAGGCAAGGTGGGACAAGGGTCTTGGCCCAAAACATCGACTTTGTATTCATTTCCATGGATACTGCCTGACCTGCTGAGTCCCTCCAGCATTTTGTGTGCGTTGCTTTGGATTTCCAGCATCTCAGAATTTCACCTGTTCATAATTTTAAGTAGCCGTTTTAACAGATGTCAAAACCGAGAGCGAATCAGAGGTCAGTGGCACAAAATCAGAGCTTACTTCTTTGGCCAGTTCCAAGGCTAAAATGATAGCAACCATCTCAGCTGAGAAAACGGATACTTTGTCAGATGATCTTTTCTTAATAGTCACCTGAAACTTTGAAGCATAGACAAAAACACCTGAATGACCTGCCATTGAATCTTTTTTAAAAAGCATCTGTATAGATATGTAAGAAACAATAATATCTTCCTTGCACATATTGCTGAATCTCCTGTGCCATCGATACAGAATCAATTTTCATCCTAATTGTTTCTTGAAAGCTTAAATCATCCACAGGCAAAGGGAAAAACCATGCAGGAGTGACAGAAAGGGGTACTCAAGGACCATAATCCATATTAAACAACCCAAGATTTGGTGCCATTTATTTCCCATCCACACAAAACTGAAGACGTTACAAATGAAGTGCTCCCAACACTCTACTAATGTTGCCAATATTGGATGGCCCAGCCTTCCCCTGTAGACTATATATAACCATATAACAATTACAGCACGGAAACAGTCCATCTCGGCCCTTCTAGTCTGTGCTAACGCTTACACTCACCTAGTCCCACTGACCCGCACTCAGCCCAGAACCATCCATTCCTTACTATCCATATACCTATCCAATTTTACTTTAAATGACAATACCAAACCTGCCTCTACCACTTCTACTGGAAGCTCATTCCACACAGCTACCACTCTGAGTAAAGAAATTCCCCCTCATGTTATCCTTAAACTTTTGCCCCCTAACTCTTAAATCATGTCCTCTTGTTTGAATCTCCCCTACTCTCAATGGAAAAAGCCTATCCATGTGAACTCGATCTATCCCCCTCATTATTTTAAATACCTCTGTCAAGTCCCCCCTGAACCTTCTACACTCCAGAGAATAAGGACCTAACTTGTTCAACCTTTCCCTGTAACTTAGGTGCTGAAACCCAGGTAACACTCTAGTAAATCTCCTCTGTACTCTCTCTATTTTGTTGATATTTTTCCTGTAATTCGGTGACCAGAACTGTACATAATACTCCAAATTCGGCCTTACCAATGTCTTGTACAATTTTAGCATTACATCCCAACATTTATACTCAATGCTCTGATTTATAAAGGCCAGCATACCAAAAGCTTTCTTTACCACCCTATCCACATGAGAGGCCACCTTCAGGGAACTATGCACCATTATTTCTAGATCACTCTGTTCTACTGCATTTTTTAATGCCCTACCATTTACAATGTATGTCCTATTTGGATTATTCCTACCAAAATGTAGCAGCTCACACTTACCAGCATTAAACTCCATCTGCCATCGTTCAGCCCACTCTTCTAATTGGCCTAAATCTCTCTGCAAGCTTTGAAAACCTACTTCATTATCCATAACACCACCTACCTTAGTATCATCTGCATACTTACTAATCCAATTTACCACCCAATCATCCAGATCATTAATGTATATGACAAACAACATTGGACCCAATACAGATCCCTGAGGCACACCACTGGTCACTGGCCTCCAACCTGACAAACAGTTATCCACCACTACTCTCTGACATCTCCCATCCAGCCACTGTTGAATCCATTTTACTACTTCAATATTAATACCTAATGATTTTACTACTTCAATATTAATACCTAACATTCAGCCAGATACTCATTCCACCGAGATGTAACACTGAGCGTCATAGGAAGTCATTCCTGCCTGTGGCCATCAAACTTTACAACTCCTCCCTCAGAGTGTCAGACACCCTGTGCCAATAGACTGGTCCTGGACTTATTTCCACTTGGCATGATTAACTTATTATTATTTAATTATTTATGGCTTTATATTGCTATATTTCTACACTATTCTTGGTTGGTGCAGCTGTAACGAAACCCAATTTCCCTCAGGATCAATGAAGTATGTCTGTCTGTCTATCTGTCTGATTAAACCTTCAGTGCGGAATCTTGTCAAAGACCTTACTGAAGTCCATATAGACATCCACCGCTTTACCCTTGTCAACTTTCCTCGTAACCTCTTCAAAAAATTCAATAAGATTTGTCAAACATGACCTTCCATGCACAAATCCAGGCTGACTATTCCTAATCAGACCCTGTCTATCCAGATAATTATATATACCATCACTAAGTATACTTTCCATTATTTACCCACCACTGACGTCAAACTGACAGGCCTATAATTGCTAGGTTTACTCTTAGAATCCTTTTTAAACAATGGAACCACATAGACTTTAGGCACCAATTGAATTGAAGCAACAATCAGCAGAATTCAATCAATAATGGATCTACACTTGGCTAATGATCCTTCTAAATAAGCAAAAAAAGGATCATCCAATCCTGCCGAAAGGTCTTGGCCTGAAACGTCAACTGTACTTTTTTCCATAGATGCTGCCTGGCCTGCTGAGCTCCTCCAGTATTTAGTTGTGTTGCTTCTAAATAGTAATGTTGGATGTTCTTTCCAGTGCTAAACATGTCTTCAGCTGTTTAATGTTAGCTGCAGTATTGCACTCCAATTTGGAGTTATTGGCATCAGATTTCTAGCTGACATTATGGAGATGGGAATTATCCATGTAGGAGTGTCTGTTGTGAAAAAGGAGACGGGTCAGCACCTGGTGGAGCTCAACAGCAGGGCAGCACAGCCAGTTAGGTTCTTAGTTTGAATCAATTGCATCCCAGCTGGGTATGCATATTATTGGGCCTGTGACTTATAAAAGGGAAGCCAACAGACAACAGATTACTTATTCACAGATTTCATAGTGCTTATGGAAAAATATAATCCATACTTGTCCCCAATCTACTCGTCCAAGAGAACAAAAGCTATAACCTTCCTAATCCAACACACCAGAAGTGCTGGAGGAACTCAGCAGGTCAGGCAGCGTTCATGGAAATGACCAAACAGTCAAAGTTTCAGGCTACCCTTCTTCAGGATTGGAAAGGAAGGGGGAAGACACCAGAATAAAAAGATGCGGGAAAGGGAAGGGAAGGAGGATAGCTAGAAGGTGATATATGAAGCCAGGTGAGAGGAAGGAATGTGATGGGAGAGGAGAGTGGACCATAGGAGAAAGGGAAGGAGGAGGGGTACCAGGGGCAGGTGATATGCAAGTGAGAAGAGGTAAGAGGCTAGAGTGGGAAATAGAAGAAGAGGGGAGGGGGAGGAGGAATTAATATTCATGCCATTAGGTTGGTGGCTAACCAGGCAGAATATAAGATTGTGCTTGTTGACCTTTAAGGTGGCCCTCGTGGCACAAGAGGAGGCCATGGACAAACATTTTGGAATAGGAATGGGAATTGTAATTAAAATGTTTGGCCACCAGGAAATCCCACTTTTGGCCAATGGAACACTCACATTTGTACTCACACCATCTTCCCACCACCTAAACAGTGATACAGTTCCTCTTGCCCTTAACTACCACCCCATGACCCTCTGTATCCAACACATCATTCTCCACAACTTCTGCCATCTCCAAAGGGATCCTACCACCAAACCTTTCTGCACCTGACCCACAACCTGCTTCCTGCAGTGATCACTCCCTCCATGATTAACTTGTCCATTCATCCCTCCCCACTATCTCCCTCCTGGTACTTATACCTGCAAGTGGCCAAAGTGCTGTAGCTGCCCATTCAGCTCCCCCCATCACCTCCATCCAAGGCCCCAGACAGTCCTTCCAGGTGAGGCAACACTTCACCTGCATACCTGCTCGGGTCGTCCATTGGGTCCAGTGCTTCTGATGTGGCCTCAGGTGAGACCCATTGTAAATTGAGGGACCATTTTGTCAAGTATCTCTGCTCAGCCGCCAAAAGCAGAACTTCCTGGTGGCTAAATATTTTAATTCTGACTCCAATTCCCACTCTGTCACATCGGTCCAGGGCCACCTCATGCCACGATGAGTTCACCCTCACAGTGGAGGGGCAACACCTTCCATTCCCTCCCTGTTCCCTCTTCTTCCATTTTCTCACTCTGGCCTCTTACCTCTTCTCACCTGCCTGTTGCCTCCCCCTGGTGCCCCTCCTCCTTCCCTTTCTCCTAGCCTTTTACCTTTCCTACGCTCCTGGCTTCACCTATTCCTCCCACCTTTTATTCTGGCATCTTCCCCCTTCCCATCCAGAACTGAAAGGGATGGCCTGAAATGTCAACTGTCTGTCCACTTCCATGGAAGCTGCCTGGCCTGCTAAGTTCCTCCAGCACTTTTTGTGTGTTATTTTGGATTTCCAGCATCTTTAACCTTCCTATTCCCACTAGCTGGACTGCCCCACTGGCCTCTGGTTCTGAGCTTCAATGTGCTTTAAAGATTAAATATCAAAAGCTGCAAAATGTATTCTGAATATTTCAGGCTGAAAATACTGGTTCTCATGGTTAACAAAAAAAAAGTTAAGTTATAATCATGAACCACTGAGGTGCCACGTTTGTGACTTTCAGATTTCTTAAAACAAATTCCTACTATATCTTTGCTAAATTAAAGCAGCTTAAAATAAAACTCTTAATTGAACATTACCAAAAACCTGACGATTAGTATTCCTTAAGGTAGAAATGTAACTGCACTTGGTAGTCAGCTTTTCAGGCAATTGATGAATTAAGGAAGACTGTTGAAGAGTAGTACAGCTAAAGGATAATCTCTGTAACATCTTCATGGAGTGGTTCACGCACACTAATACTGGAACGTGACGAGTCATGTTACAAGAGCTGTCAGAGGAGCAAAGGTGTCCATCTTAATGTAATTCCAGACTGTTCATACAATGAGCTACACACCAAAAGAGAAGCTTTTGTAATATAAGTGGTGGAATTAATGTGGACTGAGAAGGAATGCAAAGGTTATTTTTCAGATTGGAGGATGCTCTGCAGTAAGGAAGATAGCGATAGACTTCAAGAGGAAGATTGTCAGACTGGTGTAATGGGTGGGCACATGGGAGTTGAAATTGGACGTGGAATTAAATGTTCTTGGTATCATTTGAAGCTGGTGTGTGGGACTGAGTGGAATACTGATGCAGAGGCCTCACTGCCCTCCTTCCAATGTTGTGACTATTCAGTTCTTCCAGGAGAAAGTACATGTGTGAAATAAAAAAAAAATGGAGATTGATCAGAAGAGTGCAGCAAGGGAAGAGAATGCGGAATAGTAATTGTGCAATACAGTTAGGGGAATCGTGACTTGTTCATCGTTCTGTATTATGGCTTCATCAAACAGAATATCTAAATCTGCATGCAATAGCAAAATAGCACAATAAGTATTAAAAGCAACACTTAGTGAAAAAGTTGAAATTTACTCTGGCGTGCTGAAAGAACCCAGGGAAGGAATTTATGAATCTTTTACATCATTAGGATTGGGTCATTGAATAATATTGGAATGGAAGTAGCTAATAAAATGCCCATTTTCAAAAGAAGTTAGTTTTATATGTATCAGCCGTCAGGATTACTGGATGAACAGTTAAAATAGGAACATTAGGAAAGTTACAATCTGGGTTGTGACCGATATGGGCAGGGTGTAGGACAGGAAACCAAGCAGAATTAAGAGGCTGCAATCTAATTAAAGTCCTTAGTGTTCATTTAATGTAAAAGTTACAATTTCAAGCTTACAGAACATTTTGGATTAACAGATATCAAACTCAAGGGTTTATAAAGGTCACGTGATCTCTGGGATGAAATCATGGTCTTGGGAAGATTTTTGTCCACGTGAGCTGCCACTTGTTCTGCTGGAGATGTTTTTTTTAATCTGCTTTAGATCATCTTTTAATTATCAAGCTGCATTATATATAGATGTCAAAATCATCATGCTCAATGCAATAGTCTTTAATCATTCATGCTAGAAATTGATCATTGTGATTATTGGGTAATTATCGCTTGTTGATCAGGTTGTACACACTTGGAGAAATGTTGAAGCTGTGGATCATTGGAACTCTCACACCATCCGGGTATGCAAAGCTTAAAATCCTGGTTTGATTGCTGGCAATGTTCTCTATTCATTGGAATTGGTATTGATGGTTAAGGTAGCTCTTAAGAGCTACAATTAACTTTTACTGTTATTCAGTCTTATTAGAATAACTTACATTTCAACAAATAATTTAATGTGCATGACGCGTAATTGGGAAGAACACAGACAATGTCTTTCAGATTTTTTTTACATAGGGGTTTTATTGTTGCTTGTTATGTTATCAGATGAATCATTCAAACAGCCTCTTACTGCCAATTGCATACATTCTTATTCATGGTTAATCAATTTCTTATTTGCAGAGTGAAGCATGGTCCTGTATTGGGTATGCACTTAAGAAGTAGAATCTGTTTAGTTAGAAATGGAATCAGGTTTATTATCATTGGCATATGTCACAAAATGTGTTGTTGTATAGCACGAATATAGTGCAAGACAAAAATTACTGTGTTAGAATAAATAAATAAAGAGGTCAAAAGAGAAACAACAGGGCAGTGTTTATGTGTTCATGGACCTTTCAGAAAGCTGATAATGGGGAGTGGTGGGGGTGGGGGGGGGAGGAAGTTGTTCCTAAAACAATGAGCGTGGGTCTTCAGGCTCCTGTATCACATCCTGATGCTAGTAATGAGAAGAGGGCACGTCCTTGATGGCAAAAGTCCTTAATGATGGATGTCATATTCTTGAGACGCTGCCTCTTGAAGATGTCCTTGAAGGTGAGGAGGACTGTCTATGATGGGGCTACGGCTCAGAGGGAGGTACAGTGGCCCAGGTTTTGAAGCTTGTTGAGGGGTACTGAGGGAAGACTGAGCTGTAATCAACAAACAGCAGCCTGTGGTGGGTATTCCTCTTGTCCAGATGCAGTGAGTCTGTGAGATTGCATTTGCTGTAGATCTGTTTTGGTGGCAGGCAAATTGCATTGAGTCCAGGTCCTTGTTCAAACAGGAGTTAATTCTCCTTAAGAAGAGTGTGAAGCAAAAGACAGGAAATTATAGGTCCGTTAGCCTGACTTCAGTAGTCGGCAAGATGTTTGAGTACATTATTAAGGATAATATTTTGGAGTTCTTTGAGGTACGTGATAAAACAGACTGAAGTCAGTATCAGTTTGTAAGCAGAAATATTGCCTGACAAATTTGTTGGAATTCTTTGAGGAAATAACAGGCAAGATAGACAGAGGAGAATCAATGGATGTTGTTAACTTGGATTTGCAGAAGGCCTTTGACAAGATGTCACCCATGAGCCTGCTAATCAATAGCCTATGGTATTACAGGAAAAATACTAGCATGGACAAATATTTGGCTGACTGGCAGGAGGTGAAGGCTAGGAATAAAGGAAGCCTTTGCTGGTTGGCTGCTGGTGACATAGTGTTCTACTGGGATCTAAGCTGGGTCTGCTACTTTTCACATTTCATGTTAGTGATCTGGATGGAGGAATTGATCGTTTTCTGGCCAGGTTTGCAGTTTATGCAAAGATGGGTGGAAGAGCAGGTAGCATTGAGGAAGCAGGGAGTCTACAGAGAGACTTACAGTAGACTGGGAGAACAGGCAAAGATGGAATGCAGTGTAGGGAAGAGTATGGTTATGCATTTTGGTAGAAAAAGTAAAGTTTGGACTATTTTCTAAATGGAAGCAAATTCAGAAATCAGACATGCAAAGGGACTTGGGAGTCCTAGTGCAGGACTCCCTGAGGATTAACTTGTAGGTTGAGTAGTTAGAAAGGCAAATACAATGTCAGCATTCATTTCAAGAGGATGTAATGCTGAGGCTCTATATGGAAGTGGTCAGACTGCACTTGGCGTTTTCGGCTCCATATGTGAAAAGGGATGTGCTGACACTGGAGCGCGTCCAGAGGAGGTTTATGAGAATTATCCCAGTAATGAAAGGGTTAACATATGAGACTATTTTGATGTCTCTGAGCCTGTAATCATTGGGAGTTTTGAAGAATGAGGGAGGGTCTAATTGAAATCTACTGACTCTTAAAAGCCTAGTTAGGGTGGATGTGGAGAGGATGTTACCAAAAGAGGGAGAGTCTAGGACCAGAGGGCACAGCCTCAGAATAGATGGACATCTTTTAAAACAGAGATGAGGGGGATGTTCCTTAGCCAGAGGCTGGTGAATCATTGCCACAGCCAACTGTGGAGGCCAATTCGTTGGGAATATTTAAAGCAGAGGCTGATAGTTTCTTGAGTAGTAAGAGAGTCAAAGGTTACAGCGAGAAGGCAGGAGATGGGGTTGAGGGGGATAAAGAAATCGTGATCAAATGCCGGAGAAGACTCAACGGGCCGAATGGCTAATTCTGCTCCTGCGTCTTATGGTTTTAGGGTCTTGAACAGTCCAGCCTGTATTCTTGACAATCAACACCTGCATAATTAGCTCATTACGTTCCACACAACACTTACTGCTTTTTTTATTAAGGTAAATTAATTTATTTGCAGGTGGATGGTGTGCATGAACCATCACAAATCAAACTTAATTCATATTTAAGAACTAAAAATTCTATTACATTTTACACAGCCCTTCTCTTCAGTTTTGCATTATATTTTTCACAATACAGTGTTAAAAGCCACAGCACTATTCTAATTAAAGTTATGAATGCAGACTGCACACTTACAGATGTCATTACTGATTCCACTCTCCGGTATTTTGTTATTCAAGGTTATTTTAATAATAAACCAAAATTGCTTTCTGATGTCAGCAATATTATTCTGATATATAATTACAATTAACTGTTTTCTTTGAGTATATTTGTTATAATTTGTCTTGTTACATTTACCAAAATTGTCATGAAAATGTGAAATCAATATTTACTGTAGTATTTCTGATAAAAGCATCGATAAAGTGAATTTCATTTACTCCTATCACCTGGTTAGCTTTTGAACATGTGAAATTATAATCTATGTTTTAAGTTTTCCTCTATTTCCTTCTTCATTCAACTAAAAGAGGTAACACTGACTCCAGAACCTCTCCATTAACTCATGTGGTAATTCTTTAAATCTGAGCACCTGTTTGTAATGAGAAGAACCAAGGTCAATCTGACATAGAAAGACAACATGCTGGAGATTCTCATGAGATTGGGCAGCTTCTGTGGAGGGAAATGCAAAAATAACAATGGCCTCTATCTAAAGGAGGAAAGATGGAATGTCTATGATGGGGTGAAAACCCAAACTTGTCTAGGTGACGCAATGACTTAGGTGCTTTTTAAGAGTGAATGAGAAAAAGAGAAGACACCTTGTTAGTTATCGCTGATTTTTCCAGAGAAGTATAAATGAAAGGTAAGGTTAGTTGAGTGAAAATAAACAATCCAACATATTGGAGCAGAGAAAAGCAGTTGATGGAAAATATATGCAGGAAATGCTTAACAGATTAAGTGGCATCTGTGCATAGAAAAATCCATGTTTATGTTACAGGTAGATGGTCTAGTATTAAAAGTGGCCAAAAAGGCTGGTTGTATGAAATTATTGAGTTGAGTCCTGAGAGATGCACCCCGTCCTGTCAGACGTTAATGTGCTGTTTCTTGAGTTTATGTTGGGCTATGTTGAAGCAATGCAGAAGGCCAAGACAGAGAGGTAGAAGTTGTAGTGGATGGAATTTAATGTGCCATTGTAGACCAAACAAAGTACCTGCAGTTTTTTCATGAGAACATTTTTTGAGTTTTGATAAAAATGTCGGTCGTATGAAATTGGATCACTCCTAAGCAAGAACACTAAACCTTCATTAGCACAAAAGATTCTGCAGAAGCTGCAAGTCCAGAGCAAAACACGCAAAATGCTGGAGGAACTCAGCAGATCAGGCAGCGTTATTGAGGTGAATAAATGGTCGATGTTTTGGGCCGAGACCCTTCATCAGGACTGGAAAGAAGCCGAACTAAGAAGGAGTACTAGCTGGGAGGTGATAGGTGAAACCAGGTGAGGGGGCAAGAGGGGATCAAGTGAGAAGCCAGGAGGTGAACAGTTGTTGCCTGATTAATCCATGCTTACTTATGTCAGCGTAAATCAGATTGTGTCGACAAATTTGGTTCACAAATGCCAGTGGAAGTTTTAGATGGGCAACGTTGCCTTTATTTTGTTAATGTGTGATCATAATGATGAAAGATTCAACATTCTTTTCCTGAAATTCAATTTCAACTTTCTTAGATGTTCCATCCTTTAAATGATGCTCTTCCATTCTACCGTACAGTTTGGTCCCAACCTTGCTGGGCTCAGACAAGATAAGGTGACTCACAATGTATGTCCGCTTTAAGAGAGGGAATGCTGGTGCACCTTTGGGTTGTTCACATTGTTACCCTTAAGGTCACTAAGGATGTTACACATACAAGAGGTTTGAAAACACCTGTAGGATCTTTAACATGCATCCATCCCTTACAATAATAAATATTCAGCCCATGTCCTGTACCTGTTTGGGTCTGCAATCACCAGTTCAATGCTCTCTTTTTTATCTTTATCTTTCTAGAATCCAAGATTGAGCCACCGCTCAGGATAACACAACAGCACAACAAGAGAGGAGAAGATACGTCATGCCAAACGAGCATCATCATTTCACTGAATGGTTACTGAAGCCAGTAGGTCTGTTGGGTCCATTCAGCTCAATGTTAACACAAAATATAAAGTTGCAGAATTGAAATCTTCTGCCAGTGACAGTACAGTGATGGAAATCTTTTGGATGATAATTAAATATCTGATGTGGAAATCTTCATCAGAGCACTTCTCTAAGAATCCCAATGAAGGTATTGAATTGAATTGACTTTATTACTTACATCCTTTATATACATGAGGAGTAAAAATCTTTACATTACCTCTCCGTCTAAATGTGCAATGTGAAATTTATAGTAATTTATAATAAATAGTACGTATAACAGGATAGTCAATATAACATAGAAATAACATTGATTGGACTAAATAATTCCACTGATTGATAGGCTGAGAAAACCTTACGAGCAGAGTGAGTGAACATGTTGGTGGGGTGTCCTGACGAAGGGTCTCGGCCCGAAACGTAAACAATGCTTCTCCCTATAGATGCTGCCTGGCCTGCTGCGTTCCACCAGCATTTTGTGTGTGTTAGATGTTGGAGCCTTTGATTAGTTCAGAACAATTATTGTGCAGAAACTTTTCTGAGATAAATGATCAATTCCTACACTGTATTTTGTTTGTGTTTCATTGATAGACAAGGAGTGCTTAGTGCCTCGTGGACTACATTGATGACAGCATTGGTGCTGCTTCATGAACCCATGCTGAGCTTGCCAATTTCATCAATTTTGCTTCCACCCTGCCCTTAAGTTCACTTGGTCCATTTCTGACACCTCCTTCCCCTTTCTCGATCTCTCTGTCTACATCTCTGGCAACAAACTGTCAACCAACATCTTTTATTGATTCCCATGGCAATCTTGATGATAACTCTTCTCAACCTGTCTCCAGTAAAAATACTATTCCCTTTTCACAGTTCCTTTGTCTCCACCACATCTGTTCCCAGGATGAGGTTTTCATTTCCAGGACATCAGAGTTGTCCTCCTCCTTCAAAGAACATGGTTTCCCTTCCTCCACCATTGATTCCACCTCACCTGCATCTCCTCCATTTCCCAGACATCTGCACTCACCCTATCTTCCAGTCACCTTATCGGTGATAGAGTTCCTCCTGTACTCGGCTACCAGCCCATGAGCTTCCACATCCAGCACATCATTCTCCTCAACTTCCGCCATCTTCAATGAGATCCTACCAGCAAACACATCTTAACTTCCCTCTCCCTACTCTCACTTTGCACGGGGACCCCTCCCTCCACGATTCCCTTGTCCATTTGTCCCTCCCCACTAATCTCCCTCCTGTCATATATCCCTGCAAGTGACAGAAGAGTTACACCTGTTCCTTCACTTCCTCCCTCAACTGAATTCAGGGCCCTAAACAGTCCTTCCAGGTGAGACAACAACTCAGCTGTGAATCTGTTGGGTTCATCTATTTTAACTCAGATCCCTTTTCCAGTTCTGCTATGCTGGTCCTTGACTTCTTCTTCTAGCACGATCAGGCCACTCCCCAGCCGGAGGAACAACACTTCATATTCTGTCTGGGCAGCCTCCAATCTGATGGTCTGAACATCAGTTTTCCTTCTGGTAATATATATTTTTGCATTTTTTCCATTCCCACTTCCCTCTTCCTCTATTCCTCACTCTGACCTCATGCCTCTTCTCCTCACTGCCCCTCCTTCTTCCCTTTCTGCTCCCCCATATCTATACCACTCACCTGGCTTCACCTGTCACTTCCTAACTTGCCCTCTTATCCCCCCTCCCTATTTTTTATTCTGGCATCTTCCCCTTTCCTTTCCAGTCCTGATGAAGGGTCTCGGCCTGAAATGTTGACTGTTTATTCTGTTCCGTAGATGCTTCCTGACCTGCTGAGCTCCTCCAGCATTTTGTGTGTGTTGCTTGTGGTCACCTTTGCCCAACTTTATTGCTACTTTGATATTTCACTTTAGTTATGACTTTCAGAAATAATGATTGATGAAGTTGACCATAGATGGGGTTTACTCAGCATGGGACCTTGGCACTTGAATACCAAATCTAGGCAGTGTTATGACAGGCCAAATTTCCCCACTTATTTCTCCTCTGCCTGGGCACCCAACCTTTGAATTGGATTTGTTACGAGAACCTCCAGTCAAAAGATACACTCTAACAGAATGCCTGTAGAAAACTTTCCTTATAGCTGCCTTCCAATACAACCCGCTACATCTGTTCCTCTGCCTGCTCCACAATGTTTAGATCCATTGTCTTCCTGCTGAAGGACCTCTCTGAAGAGTACCTTAAGGCATCTCTGGGTTTTGGACCTCACAATAGGATCCTGAGAAATCCTTCTGGCATTTTCCTGCAGGCCCTTGGTGGTCCCGTGGCAATAGTTGCCATGGTATCGTAAGCACGTTTAGGCCACTTATCTAAGGAAGTGCTGCCACGGGAGAATGTCCAAAGGAGGTTTATGAGAATGATCCCAGGTATGAAAGGGTTAATGTTTGTGGAGCATTTGATGACTCTGGGCCTGTACTTGCTGGAGGTTGGAAAAATGAGGAGGATCTCATTATTAAATATTGAAAGGACTAGATAAAGCAACCCGATCACAAATAGGGAAAATTTGCAGATGCTGGAAATCTAAACAATACACAAAATGCTGGAGGAACTCAACTGGCCAGGCAGCCCCTGCACAGTTAATGTTTCATGCTGAGACCTTTCATCAGGACTGGTGAAAAAAAAATGAAAAGTCAGAGTTAAATTCCTTCTTACTTTGACTCCTCATCGTTTTTTCTTCATTCCTGATGTAGGGTCTTGGCTCAAATCATCGACTGTACTCTTTTTCATAGATTCTGCCTGGCCTGCTGAGTTCCTCCAGCATTTTGTGTGTGTTGTCTAAATACAGCTGACTTTGAGAAGATGTTCCCAATAATGGGGGAGTCTAGCCTAGCACAGCCTCAGAATACAAGAATATCCCTTTAGAGCAGAGATGAAGAGCAATTTCTTCAGCCTGAGGGTGGTGAATCAATGGAATTCGTTGCTGCAGACAGCCATGGAGGCAAAGACATTGGGTATATTTAAAGCAGGAGGTTGATAGGTTCTTGATTGTAAGGGTGTCAAAGGTTACAGAGAGAAATCATGATCGAATGGCAGAGCACAGTCAATGGATCGTATGGTCTAATTCTGCTCCTATGTTTTAATGGCAGTATAGTATTCAGCTGTATTAGCTGGAACATAGACAGGTATCTGAAATCACACAACTCCAGCAAACCAGGTTGAATCTTGATCTCAGATACTGTCTGTGTGTAGTTTTCATGACTTCTTTGTGATGTGGAACCTTGCACACTAGAACAGCAAGGTCCTCCTGTTTCCTATTGGATTTTGGCAAAAAGGAATAATCTAGTTGATTCCCTTTGATTAGCTTTGGTGACTGGCTTTATACAATCGTGATGCCCAGACTACAAGGTATTAAAAAATATTTCTTTCTCTGGTCCAGAGGGAGACAAGTTAATAAAATTTTATTGCAGTGGTCACCTTGAAAGCAGTTCTTGGTTTGTTTCAAGGTTGCAATTGTGCCAGTAGCTGTTCTCAATTTGGAAATACTGTACTTGTCACACAAAGTTGTTCATTGTGCTTTAGATTAGAGAATTTCCGTAAAAAACATAGGCTGAGAGCAATGTCTGGCCCTTTTGCTCATTTTTCCAGATGTTATCCTGCTAAATATGCCCTCTCATTCTCCCAGCCATGTTAAAGTACACGGGAGTGGGTGGGGTGGGGGTGGTTACTGACGTCAGCCACCCATCTTGGGAGCAAATGGTTGCTTGGATGAATGTTGCATCTTTGGGACAAGTGGTTTGTGGAGAAGCCCAAGGTCAGCATATGTCCTTCAACACCCCCGGCAGAACCTGTCCAGTTAGAATTCAGACCGTAACAGCAAGAACTGTCAGAAAAATAACCAGTCTGAGAAGGATTTAGTAAACAGGAATGGCAGTGGCGAGGAAGAAGTGTTGGAAGCTCTTCCTCCTGCTGGATGTGAATTTAATTGAGAGAAGTTTTTAGCAAAATGTGCTGAGCTCCACAGTATGGCACTGACACTGCACACTTACTGACAGCAGCAATTGCCTCACCTTCATAAGATTAGCACAAGTGCTAATTACCTTACGTGCCATCGCCACTAATTTGGTGCTTAAAACAAGCGGTTCAGATCTCATGATCATGTTGTGTTTATGAACAACAAAGAAAGAAATGATCAGATGCATAAACAAGACACCAATCATTGAACGCTCATTCATTACTCAAGAGTATTGTTCTCATCCACGTTTGTTTGAATAAAGTGTATTCCATCCATTTCTTTTGGAACTGGTGATAATTTCCATATATTATTTTCTGTGAATGTTTCTGAAATATGCAACTAACTATAGAGGATACTGCATTTCCTGTTCCCAATTCGTGTGTACTTATCTATAATTCTACTGTAATTTTCATCCAGCAACGATGTTTTTTGTTAATCCTTACTTATTTCAGGGCTTGTGTAAGCACCAGTCTGAGATCTTACACTCTAACTCTTTAACTCTAAGAGTTAAGATCCATCACTTTAACTCTATCACAGACCAAAGAGCTGAGTGCCAGCCTCCTCACAGAAATGTTACTTTTACTTCTGAGGCCATAGATGGTGATTTTGACAAATCTTAAAATTACCGTATAATTTGTCAAAAGGAATGCAATCAGCATTTTCATCTTTTGATAAGAGATGAAAGGTGGCAAAAATGAAATCGATCACTCAGCTGCAGTAATGAGCTCGAACTGAAAATCAGAAGCTAAAGACCCCAGTAATTGAGTAAATTGCGTTCTGCAATTTACTCGAGATTTTTGGAGATAATAGTCCATAATTCACTTGGTTATAATCATGTTCCCAGCTAAATCCTGTTTGAAATGGAATTATAAGTTTTTATGCATGTTCTACAGACTGAAATCCACAATGCTGTTCCCTCTCCTATTAAACCCATAAATAATGGTTTTGCTTACACCTAGAATAGTTATCCTGTTTTCATTTTGAAAAAGCAGATGTTTTCTGTGCATTAAAATCACATCTGTCTTTATCACACAAAGTATTGATCTCATTCAATTATTACCACTACAACCACCCACTTAATTCTGCCGATATTGCAGTCCATTCAGTTTCAGTAGTAAGATACAACCCACCAGTACACGTATAATCTGTTAACAGCATTACCATCATTGCTTATCCTAAATCTTCAGCTTCATTTGTTCTAATGGATATATCAAGAGAAAGAATTCACATAAAAGAAGATGGGACAAATGTACTTTACCTTGGTGCTGGCTCGAGCTGAATGGCTTGATCTGTGGCTCTGTTCTGAGCTTTCATTTCTTACGCCCTTATACAAATCACAGACGAGTGTGCTGTCCATCACACTATAGAAAGTCATTCACAGCCAATCAGCTATTCCAGGACCATCCTGTATTTTCTGATTTGCAGCTGTTTATTGATTGTTTTTCGCACTCTTCTCATTGTTTAGCCTTTTGCCTTTCTGTTACCTGTTTGAATAATTTATTCATGTTCTTGATTTTGCCGCATTTTTAAGTATTCCATGTAATTTTACCTCGAACATTAATTGGCATCAAAATTTCAATCATTAACTTGTTATCATCTTGTGCCAACATATTTGATTTAGTTGTGGGAAGGGAAGAATTTCAAAATATCACCTTCTTCCATTACGACTTAAACAAACCTATTTTTAAATTACAACACTTTTTAACTTAAGTGGTAAGCTTTGTTGATAATTCGCTCATGCTAATTAGAGGGTAATAGTGAGGGTAATTAGAGGGTAATACTGAGGGTAAATTTTGCGGGATAAGTTTAAAGATATGCAAATACACCTAATGGCTGTTTTGTGTATCTATCTCTTGCTTACAGATGTAATTGTTCCTTCTGTTTGTCTGAAGACCATCTAAATTTAAATTGTTTTGCAACACCTTAGATAATAAATTTGAATGTTTTGGCTTTATTCTTGGTTATTCAATCATGTTCACAATGAAACTGCAGCCTTTAATCCTGAACCATCTGTACACTTCGATGCTGCAATTTTCTCTTTTCATGAGTGTTTCTGGTGCTCTTCTAGAAAGTATTTTTACCACTATGTCCCCTTTTTAATGAAAAGTGTTTCTGTCAATTAATTAGTCTGAATTCATCTCAATAGATTAGACAGTTTCCAGTTATGTATCAAGCTAGAATAAATAATGAGGGGTGATGGATGCAAAACTATTTCAAAGTTTTATTTTACAGTCATTAGAGATCAGAGAACATTTGTACATAAGGTGACTAGAAAACATAAATAAGCTTGGTAGACTGAAGCCTACTTCTGCTTCTTAGCCTTCTCTAGCTTAGCTATGTGTTTAAAAGATTAAAAGAGAAACAGCAGTTTATTGACCAGGTGTTATCAGAATGCTTACAGATCTGACCAGATCTGCATCTCTTACTTTAACTAAATTCAAGGGAAATTTCATTGAACTGAACCTTCCTGCTTTCATAATTTTTAACAATAGACTGCATGACTAAAATGAAATTTAAATTTGTCCCCTCCTTTAAATGTACAAATGGATAAATAAATATATATATTGAATTACATTGTTGAAATTCATTTTCATTAACGAGAAAATGGTCCATTATTCTGAAATATCACTTACAAATATATTTTTCACATGGACCCTCTCGTTGAAAAATTTCAAAATCTGGATTTTCTTTCAATACTCAAGTCAATAATCAAAAAGGAACTAACAAATCACTTGGGAAAGCAGAATTTAATATGGTTTTATGAAAGTCAAATCCTGTTTAACAAATTTGCTTGGATTCTTTGGGACTGTGAGTGGGAGTGTCAATAGAGGGGAACCTGTGGATATCCTGTACTGGTCGTCCCTAGCCAATGAGCGCCCAGCCAATGTACAACCGGTACAGTTGACTGAGGATTTGAGAGACCAGCCAGCTGGATGTATTGGCTGCTGCAGGCCTGCAGCCATCTTCTGACTTGTGGAAGTTTGGTCTGCAGTTGCATTTCCAACACCTGAGCTAATTGGGTTATGACAAGTTCACAGGAATGGAACCCAGGCATAATTGGGGGAAGACCTGTAATTAGGTTTTGAAAAGGCATTTGACAAGGTGCCACATAATAATATTGGAGGAAGTGAGTTAGCAGGAAATGCAACCCAGCTGTCATTTTGGAAATATAGAGTTGGAATAAATGGTTCTTTTACAGGCTCGATGGATGCAACCAGTGCCCCAGGGATCAATTCTTGGCCCTCAGTTGTGTACTTTTTACATAATGGCCTGGAAGAGGAAGCAAAATGCAAGTTTTCCAAGTTCACCAATGATACAAAAGTAGGTGGAAGGGTTCATTATAATGAGGGCATGGGAATTCTACAATGGGATATAGATAATTTCAGTAACTGCGTGAAACCTGACACTGTAAATCAGACTCAGAATTAGGTTTATTATTATATGGCATGTGTTGTGAAATTTGTTAATTTAGCAGCAGCAGCTCAATGCAATACCTAATATAGAAGAAAAAAATCAATCAATTACAATATACATATATTGTATAGATTAACAATCTTGCAAAAACACAAATAATATATATTAAAAAGTGAGGTAGTGTCCAAGAGTTCAATGTCCATTTAGAAATCGGATGGCAAAGGGGAAGAAGTGTTGCTGAGTATGTGCCTTCAGGCTTCTGTCCCTCCTACCTGATGGTATCAATGAGAACAGGGCATGCCCTGGGTGCTGGAAGTCCTTTGTGATGGATGCTGCCTTTCTGGGACACCGCTCCCTGAAGATGCCCTTTCATTCGGGATTTGCAAGTTCAGGAATCTCGGTAAGAGCCGTTTTATTATCTAAATAGAAGAATGGGATAAATTCAGATGGGTCTAGTTGTACTAGTGAATGAATGACAAAATGTTAGCAAGTCCAACAAGCAGTTGCAATTTAAAAATACAGAGGTTTTGCAATGTAGTTAAGAGCTTAACAATATTGAGTCTTTGTAACAGTTATTCAGTGTGTAGGTGAGCCCATACCTGCTGTACCATGCATACCTAAAAAAGGAATGTACAATAATTAGAGGCAGTTTGTCAGGCAAACTCCTGCAGTAGGACGGTTGTCCTATAAAGAGAGGCTAGACAGTTTGGTCTATATTGCCTGGAGACTAGAAGAATGAGGTGTGAACTTATTCAATCATCTAATAGGTGGCCTGACAGGGTAGATGCAGGGTAGATGTTTTCACTAATGTGAGAATCATCACAAAATAAGGGATTGTCATTTAAAACTGAGGTACATAGAAACTTTTTCTCTCAAAGAGCAGTAAACCTCTGGAATTTTCTGCCTCTGTGGACGGTGGAGGTCAAGTAATGTAGATAAATACTTGAAAGGTCTAGGAATTCACACAAAATGCTGGTGGAATGCAGCAGGTCAGGCAGCATCTATCGGGTGAAATGCTGTCGATGTTTCGGGCCGAGATCCTTTGTCAGGACTAACTGAAAGGAAAGATAGTAAGAGATTTGAAAGTAGGAGGGGGAGTGGAAAATGCAAAATGATAGGAGAAGACCAGAGGGGGCAGGGTGAAGCTGAGAGCCAGAAAGGTGATTGGCAAAAGGGATACAGAGCTAGAGAAGGGAAAGGATCATGGGATGGGAGGTCTAAGGAGAAAGAAAAGGGGAGGGGAGCACCAGAGGGAGATGGAGAACAGGCAGAGTGATGGGCAGAAAGAGACAGAAAAAAAGGAGGAAGGGAGAAAAAAGCTAAATATGTCAGGGATGGGGTAAGAAGGGGAGGAAGGGCATTAACGGAAGTTAGAGAAGTCTATGTTCATGCCATCAGGTTGGAGGCTACCCAGCCGGTATGTAAGGTGTTGTTCCTCCAACGTGAGTGTGGTTTCATCTTGACAGTAGAGGAGGCCATGGATAGACATATCAGAATGGGAATGGGACATGGAATTAAAATACGTGGCCGCTGGGAGATCCTGCTTTCTTTGCCGGACCGAGCGTAGGTGTTCAGCGAAACGGTCTCCCAGTCTGCGTCGGGTCTCACCAATATATAAGAGGCCACACCAGGAGCACCGGATGCAGTATACCACACCAGCCGACTCACAGGTGAAATGTCGCCTCACCAGGAAGGACTGTCTGGGGCCCTGAATGGTGGTGAGGGAGGAAGGAGATGGCTTTCCTTCTTCCACCATCAACTTTGCTCTCAAACGCATCTCTCCCATTTCCCACACATCTGCCCTCACCCCATCTGCCCACCACCCCACTTGGGATAGGGTTCCCCTTGTCCTCACCTACCACCCCACCAGCCTCTAGGTCCAACGTGTAATTTTCCGTAACTTCCGCCACCTCCAACGGGATCCCACTACCAAGCACATCCTTCCCTCCCTCCCCCTTTCTGTTTTCTGCAGGGATCGCTCCCTAAGCGACTCCCTTGTCCACTGGCCCCCCCCCCCCCCCCCACACACCATCCCTTCCCACCGATCTCCCTCCTGGCACTTATCCTTGCAAGCAGAACAAGTGCTACACCTGCCTTTACACTTCCTCCCTCACCACCATTCAGGGCCCCAGACAGTCCCTCCAGGTGAGGTATACTGTGTCCGGTGCTCCCGGTGTGGCCTTTTATTTATTGGTGAGACCCGATGCAGACTGGGAGACCGTTTCGCTGAACACCTACGCTCCGTCCACCAGAGAAAACAGAATCTCCCAGTGGCCACACTTTTTAATTCCACGTCCCATTCCCATTCTGATATGTCTATCCATGGCCTCCTCTACTGTCAAGATGAAGCCACACTCAGGTTGGAGGAACACCTTATATACCGGCTGGGTAGCCTCCAACCTGATGGCATGAACATTGACTTCTCTAACTTCCGTTAATGCCCCTCCTCCCCTTCTTACCCTGTCCCTGATATATTTAGCTTTTTACACCCCTCCTTTTTTCTCTCTCTTTCTGCCAATCACTCTGCCTGTTCTCCATCTCCCTCTGGTGTACCCCTCCCCCTTTCTTTCTCCCGAGACCTCCCCTCCCATGATCCTTTCCCTTCTCCAGCTCTGTATCACTTTGGCCAATCACCATTCTGGCTCTCAGCTTCATCCCACCCCCTCCAGTCTTCTCCTATCATTTCGCATTTCCCTCTCCCCACTACTACTTTCAAATCTCTTACTATCTTTCCTATCAGTTAGTCCTGATGAAGGGTCTCGGCCCGAAAAGTTCTCCCTGTTCTGTCAATGCTGCCTGACCTGCTGCGTTCCACCAGCATCTTGTGTGTGTTGCTTGAATTTCCGGCATCTGCAGATTTCCTTGTGAAGGTCTAGGAATTGATGATTATGGGGATATGACGGGGAAGAGGGGTTGAGGCCTGTGTAGGTCATCCACGATCCTATTGTCTAGTTGGACAGGTTTGAGTTTCCTTTTTTGTGTCTTATGAATATATTACGTGCCTGTAATGATTTGAAACTGCTTTTAAAGGTGGTATGAAAATAGATTTTCCAAGTACAGGTTTTCAGTGAAATGTGCTTGGGTCAGATCATGGGTGATCTGACTTGCTGAATGCAATAATTTCACAGCCATATTTGGCTGTTGTAGCACACAGAACGGGCTGTGAGGGAGGCCTGTGCCTTGCACCCCTTCCATGAGGCAGAGAGACTGCCTGCCCAAGCACCACTCTAACGTTGTCAGCAGCTCCCTTCTGCTGACATCTTCTACAGCAATTTATACACAGCTTAAATGAATAAAACTGGAAATAACTGTAAAACAGCTTATAGTTAACAAAACTGTGCTATTTTAAAACATTGAAATATACAAAATTGAAATAAAGAAAAAATAAACAATTCTTAGACAATGAATAAACTCTTCTTGGGTTTCCCTGATGAAGATTGTGAAGTTTGTCATCGAAACCTTGGTTATAATCGATACCTGTATCCGGCTGGAAGCCCGAGAGGAGTTTATTCACCATGTATGCGGGGAAAGCTCCAGATCCTTTTTCAATGCTTAGGTCAGTTTGCCTTTTTAATGAAGGACAAGGACCCAGTCATACACAGCCTGTCATAAAGTTAAGAGCCTGATCAAAGTACATCCAATCCCTTGGCTGAAATTGCAACTTCCTTTTGGATCTTAATGCTAATTTCTTCCTCATCCCTCCTCTCATGAATTGAACAAACAGGACATATCGTTCTCCCCACACTTCAGTCTACAATATGACCATGAGACATAGGAGCAGAAATAGGCCATTTAGCCCATCGAGTCTGCTCCCTCATTCCATCATGGCTGGTCTATTATCCCTCTCAACTCCAATCTCATAACCTTTGATGCCCTGATTAATCAAGAACCTATCAACATCTGCTTTAAGTATACCTGATGACTTGTTCTGCACAGCCATCTGCGGCAATGAATTCCACAGATTCACCACCCTCTAGTTAAAGAAATTTTTCCTCATCTCTATTTTAAATGAGGCTGTGCCTGTGGTCCTAGACTCTCCCACTATATGCTCACTTGGTGCATTGTGAACAGCTTTGGGCCCCTTATTTAGGAAGAGATGTGTTGACATTGGGGAGAGTTCAGAGGAGGTTCATGAGAATGATCCCAGGAATAACAGGCTTATCGCATCAGCAGTGATTCAAGGCTCTGGGCCTTTACTCACTGGAATTTAGAAGATTGAGGAGGGGATCTCTTTGAAACTTAACAAATATTGAAAGACCTCGATAGAATGGATGCAGGTAGGATGTTTTTGATGATAGGGGAGTCTTTGACCAGAGGGCACAGGTTCAGAATAGAGAGATGTCCATTTAGAACGGAGTTGAGGAGAATGTCTTAAGCCAGTGGGTGGTGAATTTGTGGAATTCATTGTCACTGGTGCGTGTGGCGGCCAGGTTATTGGGTGCATTCAAGGTGGAGTTAATAGGTACTTGACTAGTCAGAACATGACGGGATATGGGGAGAAGGCAGGAAACTGGGGACGAAAGGGAAATGAATCAGCCATGGTGAAATGGCAGAGCAGACTTGATGGGCCAAATGTTCCAATTCTGCTCCTATATTTTATGGTCTTATGGGAAACATCCTCTCCATATCTACTCTATTCAATATTTTATAGCTTTCAATGATTTCTCCCTCATTCTTCTAAACTCTAACGAGTACTGTCACAGAGACACCAAATGCTCCTTGTGTGTCAATCCTTCCATTCCTGTGAACTTCCTCTTGACTCACTCCAATGCCAGCAAGTCCTTTTTAGATAAGGGCTCACTCTACTCCAAGAGCAGTCTGACCAATGCCTTATAAAGCCTCAGCATTACACCTTTGCTTTTGTATCCTAGTCCTCTCGAAGTGAACTGCTAACAGTGCATTTGCCTTCCTTACCACCAACTCAACCTGCAAATTAGCCTTTAGGGATTCCTACACGAGGACTTGCAAGTCCCCCTGCACTGCTGATTTTTGAATTTTCTCTCCATTAACAAAATAGTCCATGCCTTTACCCCTTCTGCCAAAGTGCATAAACTTGCTCTTTCCTACATTATATTTCATTTGTAACTTCTTTACCATTCCTCTCATCTTTCTAGGTCTTTCTGCAGACACCCTGATTGTCATCAGCAGCCAACCAGAAAAGGTCCCCTTTATTTCAATCCTTTGTCTTCTGCCAGCCAGCCAATCTTCTATCCACTCTAGAACCCTTCCTGTCATACCATGTGCTCTTGTTTTGTTAAGCAGGCTCATGTGTGGCATGTTGTCAAAGGCCTTCTGAAAATCCAAATAAACAACATCCATTATTTCAGCTAAGTCTATCTTACCTGTTATGTCCTCAAAGAATTCTAACAGATTTGTCAGATAAGGTTTCCCCTTAAGGAAACCATGCTGACTTTGGCATATGTTATTATGTGCTTCCAAATACCTGAAACTCTTAACCTTAATAATCAACAACATCTTTCCAACCACTGAAATCAGGCTAGTTGGTCTATAATTTCCTTTCTTCTGCCTCCCTCCCTACTTATATAGTGGAGCGATATTTGCAATTTTCCAGTCCTCAGGAACCATTCCAGAACCTAGTGATTCCCGAAAGATCATTATTAATGCCTCCACTATTCAGATACTTCTTTCAGAATTGTGGTGTGTACTCCTTCTGCGAGGGAGAAGCTGAAGCCAGATGTATCAGTATTAGAGTGGAGTGAAGGGAATTATAAAGGCTTGAAAGAGGAGCAGGCTAAAGTTGATTGGAAGGGGCCACCAGCAGGGATGACAGTAGAACAGCAATGGCTGGAGTTTTTCAGAACAATTTGGAAAGCACAGGATAGATAAGAGCCCATCTACTACAGGAAAGATGGCAAGAGGATTAGCTGTGTTGGGAGGAGGCAAAGAATGGGAATAAAAGGAGCCTTTTCTAGTTGGCTGCCGGTGAATAGTGGTGTTCTGCAGAGGTTGGTGTTGGGACCACTTCTTTTTAATAATTTGCCAATGACTTGGGTGATGGAATTGGTGGCTTTGTGGCCAAGTTTGCGGACAATATGAAGACAGGTGGAGGGGCAGGTACTGTTGAGGAAGCAGAGGGGGCTGCGGAAGGACTTAGGCAAATTTGGAGAATGGGCAAAGAAGTGGCAAATGGAATAAAGAGTCAGCAATGAGGAAGACAAATGAAATGTTAACATTCCCTTTGAGAGGGCTAGGTTATAACAACAAGTATGTTATGCAGAAGCTTTAAAAGGCATTGGTGAGGCCTTATGTGGAGTAATGTGAGCAGTTTTGGGCCCCTTACCTAAGAAGGGATGTGTTGACATTTGAGAGGTTTCAGAGGAGATTCATGAGAATAATTCTGGGAATGAAGGGTTATATTATGAAGAGCGTTTGTTGGCTTTAGGCATGTATTTGCAGAAATGAGGGGTGATCTTATTGAAAACAAAGGCCTCAAAAAAGTGGATGTGGAGAGGATGTTTCCTAATGTGGGGGAGTCTAGGTCCAGATGGCACAGCCTCAGAACAGAGGGATCACCATCTAGAAAGGAGATGAGGAGGAATTTCTATAGCTCGAAGGTGGTGAATCTGTGTAATTCATTGCTACAGGCAGCTGTGGACGGCAGGCCATTGGGTGTATTTAAGGTGGGGGTTGATTGATTCTTGATTAGTCATGGTGTGATTGGTTATGGGGAGAAGGCAGGAGAATGGGACTGAGAGAGAAAATGGACCCGTCATAAGGAAATAGTAGTACAAACTTGATGGGCCTAATGGCCTAATTCTGCTCCTATGTTCTATGGTCCCATGGTGGTCTAATATCACCAACCATGAATCTCCCCTATTTAGTCCTGAACAAGATTTTATGGAAGGTCTAAATATTATGCTACACCTTATAATCAATTGGCTATATTCTCCAGACACCCTTTGCTTTAGCCATTCCTTCTTTGCAAATCATTAGACTACCCAGTTCTCTTCCTCTCTTCACATTCTTTCACTCTTTTCCATTACGGCTGTATGTATGTTGGGCATTTGCCCTCCTCACAGTCCTTCATTCCAAATTATATACCATTTATTACTCATGAGCCTAATTGTCTCCACAATCTCTACAGTCCAAACAATCTCATGGATCTCAGTCTAACTTGCAAATCTGCATATAATTCGTTTCAAATTTCCATTCTTTAAATGGACTTCAAATCTGTCATTTTATTCAGCAATAAGTAAATAACTCAGAGTTCATTGATTCTGACCAGTTTGTCAGTGTAATACTAGAAATTCATGGCAGGCACCAGACTACATTAATATTTTCATGTACCCTGCAAAGACAGCCAATGAATGCTGAAGAATGAACAGTTATTTCTCTCTGTTGAGAGTTATGGTGTATTCAGTAAAATGCATCTTTCCTTTAAGATTTCTTTTTAAATCTGACTTTCAATCTTGCTCCATCTAAGCGAAGAATTAGATCACTGCTGAATATTCGATCAGAGATTAACCATCAAAGCTTTGGTACGTTTATTCAGAATGCTAATGTGAAAATGCTAATCCTGACTTCTGTGCAATTCTAAATAAAGATTTTGTTAATGACTCTAACTCTCACTGGACTGTAAGTAAACCTTTCATGTTTCAGCCTTTTCTGTTTTCTTCACTCTTCCACTGAAAGCATTGATTTGAACCATGATTTTAATAATAGAAACATTTATCATTTCTTATACTTTGCCCAAGTAATTAGTCTTAATGTGCCAGCCGACTAGTCACTGTGCGTGGGCTGCTCTATATGTAGCAGATCACAGTTGTAATAAAACTTTAGCACAAGTCCATTTAACTTACATTTACCTTACATGCTGCTAGCAGGTTACATGTCATGTGAAAAGCAAATGCAAGAGATAAAAAACACAAAATGCTGGCAGAACTCAGCAGGCCAGACAGCATCTATGGGAGGAGGTAATAACGACATTTCGAACCGAAACCCTTCATCAGGAGTGAAGTAACATGGGATGGTCGAGGGGGGATAAGAAGTGGGGGGAGGGATAAAGTAGCAAGCTGGGAAGTGATAGGCTGGAGGGAAATGGGCTGGGGGAAGGTGAATTATGGGAAATGTCGTGGTTACTTGAAATGACCAGGAGACGCAGACAATTCTTCGAGAAGTTTAAACCTTTATTTGCAAACAAAGGCTGAGGCAATCAATGAACTTGTCACCGAAAGCCCACCGAGCTCCGGTGTACGGCATTCTTTATAGTAATTCCTTATCTCAGCTACATTTCGGTTTCATCAGCATACCCAATCAATTTATAATTGCCTATCATCTATATATTAACTAATCAATCGCTCTTGCCTAGCTCTCGGTGCGTCACCATTATTTTTCACCCGTTCGCATTGGGACCTTATTCGTGGCCAAGGTTATGTTTTCCAGACAACCTCCCTCACATTACATTCCTGCTCGCAGCATCCTGTCCACCACCGTTATCTCGTACTAAACAAAGGCTGAGTGTAATACATGGGATACATCTCAGCGAATGGTGCTGCTAAACAAACAGGTGTTCTGTAAGTGCCATAATATGCAGCTAAGAGAGTACAAAGTATCTAGTGAAAACAACACATAACAAAATGTGCCTAGTAAAATAATACATACTAATATTCAGTAGCTAGAAGTGATTACATAGTATAGTAAATAGCTAATACATAGTGATTATATTTCAGGTATATATAGTGGTTATGTCAGATATATTTCTCAATAGAAATAGAAGAGAAAGAAAGGTAGGGCTGTGGGGAGATTATAGTGAGGGGGGAAAGAGAGAGAAAGAGAACCAGACTAAAATAATAGATAGGGATGGGGGTAAGGGGGGGGGGCAGGGGTAACAACGGAGGTCAGTGAGTTGGATGTTCATGCCGGCAGGTAGGAGGCTACCTAGGCGGGAGATAAGGTATTGCTCCATCGACCTGCGTGTGGCCTCATCTTGACGGTAGATGAGGCCATGGACAGACATATTGGAGTGGGAGTGGTCTGTGGAATTGAAACATGTGGCCACAGGGAGATTCCGCTTCCTGCCGGCATGAAACTACCGTCAAGATGAGACCACACGCAGATCAATGGAGCAATACCTTATCTCCTGCCTAGGTAGCCTCCTTCCTACCAGCATGAACATCCAACTCACAGACCTCCGTTGATAACCCTGCCCCCCATCCTTACCCCATCCCTATCTATTATTTTAGTCTGTTTCTCTTTCTCTTTCCCCCTCACTATAATCTCTCCCCAGCCCTACCTTTCTTCCTCTTCTATTTCCCATAATTCACTTTCCCCTAGCCCATTTCCCTCTAGCCTATCACTTCCCAGCTCTCTACTTTATCCCTCACCGCATTTCTTATCCCCCCTCGACCATCCCATGTTACTTCACTCCTGATGAAGGGTTTCGGCCTGAAATGTCATTATTACCTCCTCCCATAGATGCTGTCTGGCCTGCTGAGTTCTGCCAGCACTTTGTGCTTTTCATTTACTTCCAGCATCTGCAGATTCACTCGTGTTGCAAATGCAAGAGAGCTTTATTTCAGAAATCACTTATGACATAGAATGGCTTCTTGTATCTCAAGCACTACAAAATATTAATTGTGCCTATTTTCCCTAAGAAATAGTAACAACTATTGAAGAGAATTTTCTGCAAAGAAAATCCATTTATTCTCTATTGTTCCTGCAATACCAAACATAATGACTTTGAAACAAGTGACATAGATTATTGTCCTTTATTTCTGAGTGAAAATAGGCTTTTGATTTTGATTGTAAATCACAAGCACACACTTTTAATATGATTTGTCCACCTTTTCAAATTGAATAGGATACTAGTGTTGCCAAATCTGACCACACAAGGAACTGAACTAACCATATACAAGAAGCCTGCTCCTGTCGGTAGGAAGAATCCTCTTCCCCCATTCCCCACCATCACTTGCTCTGCTCAAAACGATTCTCAATTCTTGTTCTTGAGTTTTCAGGACATGGGTGTTGGGGCAACACTAGAACTTATTGCCAATCCTGCACGTTGAAGGTTTGTTCAGGGCAAAGAAGAAGTTGGGAGAATCATGGTGGACACTACCCACCCTGTAAAGTACCTTTTCGAAAAGCTCTCCTCTGAAAAGCACCGCAGGACTATTAAAACAAAACCTTCACACCATCCTCCTGTCAGTTACTCTGATCAACGTTCTAGTTAGACCACAGCCCCCTCGACCTATCTCACCCATCACTCACTGCAGACACTTTCAGCTACTTTTATACTGTAATTGTATGATGATATTAATGCATACTTTATTTCCTATCTATCCTTTAACCTCCAACTTAATTATTATGTAATTCTTTATAATTGTTGAATATTCTGCTTTTTGTTGCGTGTCATGCCCTGACCAACACACTACAGCAAATTCCTACTCCGTGTAAATATATAAGGAATAAAGTTGATCATTTGAACTATGGTCCACAATCAGCCACAATCTTACTGAAAGGCGGAGCAGGCTTGACAGGCCAGATGGCCGACTCCTGCTCCTGTTTCTTCAGTACTTATATTCTAATACTGAGTGCATTGGACTCCTTTCTGTGGAAGAATTTTGAATCTGGTGGCAACCTGTTAGGCCTTCAGCGTAATAGTGAGGAGACGAGAGGGACAGCAGAAGGAAGAAAAAGAGGCTAGCTCTAGCCAAAAGAATCTAAACTCCCACCCCCACTGCCCCCAGAATATTTAGAGTACTTATGAACAATGCCTTTATTTATAATCGAGGGGGGCATTGCCAATGGCAAATCTGCGTTTTTCAGGAGGTGATCATCTGTCCCAACCTTTGTTACAGCTTTTGAGCAGTGCCTGCGCCATTTTCTTAGAGGCACCAAAGGTCACAATGATTCTAAATTCCTCTGTACTTGGCCTGGTACAGGTGGCTGCAGCCGTCAGCTTTCTGTCCACTAGCAGAGCAGTGCTGCGTTCAGGAGGTGACAGAGATTCTCTGCTCAAGCTGGGTATAAAACTTCTAGTGTAGGGCATAAGAATTGAAAGGCAGATTTTTTTTTGCAATTGACAAAAGTATGACTTGCAAAGATAGTCCGCAATGAAAAGGGTTAATTTGTCCTATTTCATTTTACCAGTTTCTGCTAGAGCCACAATACCACTAGCCATGTAATTAACCACTAAAATACATTGTTGAAACAACTTCATGTGCACGAAATATGCAGAATTATTGTTGAAGGACGAATAGTCCTTCCTTGCAAGAGTAACCATGGAAGAAATAAGCAGATAAACTCCAAGCTCATTTCTAGTTCCAGCTGCCAAACATTTATCAGAGGACAGATGGTACAAGCCTTCATCTCCTGTACTTCAGACTGACGTTAACAATTTTTTACTTTGGAGAAGGAGATTAGAAAGAAATAATTAACATAACTGATAACTAATTTTATAGGCATATTTTCATGGTGTCAGCCACAGAAATTGTTAATTCAATTTGTTGAAAAGGATTTCTGTGCGGTAATTTACAATAACCTGTTTGCTTTTTATTCTCACATAAGGAAGAAAGAATGAAATAGAAAAGTAATTGATTACTGCTGACGTGTTTTAAAGATGCTGACAGAAGTAAAAGTGGAAGTGAGGTCACTCCGGCTAAGAACCTTACTGCAACAGTGGACTGGTATCAGATGACAGGATGTGCGCATGTTACATACTTGTTCATGGCGTCTGGCGATCAGTTGCCTGGCGCTTGGCTCCGAGTACAGTCATCCGTGGTGGTAAGGCCAAGGGAGAGGTCCCAGACAGAGAGCGATCTAACCAACAGCTCAGTGGTGGAGCTGGTGGAAAACGATGACATCACAATGGCAGTGAAGGTGGAGGAAGGCTGCAGCAGTGAAGGGTCCAGTCATCTTGCATCCCATGCCACTGGATCTATCAGCGACATCTGCTTCCCTGCATCGAACAAAGTCATGCACAGGCATTCTCCGTTAAAGGGATCCACTCTAACATTCTGAATTAAGCAAGTGGTGAAGGGGGCAGGATTGTGAACCACTTAATATGTCGATCCGGGTTTAGCCTCTACAGCCACCTGAAGATTCTCTGACAGACAACTGCTTTAGGGGGCTATCATACTCGACTCGAGTGATTGCCCTTGTATTACATACTTGTTCAAAAAAACAGAAGGAGAAATAACCTGGCAACGACAAACCAGTCAGCCTAACATGGGCATCAGAGAAATTTCCACTGCTTAAAACCTAGGGCAAAATTCATGGCAAGTTGGAGAAATAAGCACTAAAAATGAAAACTAGTATAGATATGTGAAAGCTAGATCCTGATTGACATAATTTATTGTGTTACTTGATATAGCTTTGGAGAAGATTAATGATGGTCCTGAAGCTGATCAAGAAGCATGAAGCACCACATTAAGAAACTTATTTGCAAAGTAATTTCCACAAAATTAAAACAGCTGTAGCTATATGGATATGCATTTGACAAAAAGACATAAAACAGAGAGAATGATAAGTTCTAATAAAAGATCAATGACCAGGAACATAATCTTTTTAGGATATGAAGATAGGTGGAGGGGCAGGCAGCATTCTGGAAGCAGGCAGTCTATGGAAGGACTAGGACATATTATGAAAAAGTGGCAGACAGAAACAATGTAAGGAAGTACATGATCATGCATTTTGGTAGAAGGAATAAAATCATTGATCATTTTCTAAGTGGGCAGCAAATTCAGAAATCGGAAGTGAAAAGGCACATGGGAATTCTCGTGCTGGATTCTCTAAAGATTAACTTACAAATTGCATCAGTGGTAATGAAGGCAAATGCAATGTTAGCATTCATTTTGAGAGGACCAGAATATAAAAGCAAAAATATAATGCTGAGGCTTTGTAAGGCATTGGTTAGATCTGTTATGTTTGCTTTCGATAAAAGACAAACTTAGGGTGGGAAAAGCTAACTCATATTTATTTACAGGTTAGCTTCAGCCTGACATGAACACATGTAATCAGCTCACCAACGTCACTTCCAGTTCTGGGTCAACCACCTACATTGCACATTGGGAACTGGTTCTTTATTATGTACACACATAATAACACATCTTTTCCTCTCTATAGAAAACAAATACAAATCTATGTCCTCATAAACTTGCAAGAGACAATAATACTTTCCAACAAAGATACTTGCATTAACTTCAATTGCAATGAGCAAATACAGTCCCTTATTCACACATCTACTTTCAATCTGTCTCTGTGATGGTTTAATGATACTTTTTGGTCAGCTTTTTGTTTCCACAGATGTTTTGCTTTTATTTGCTGTGTTCAGTCTCTGACGAACCTATTCATTTCTTTTACGTCTTTCTGCCAGGATGCTATCTGTTTGTCTCTGTTCTTGTTCTTGCTGTGTGACCATAATTTGGTCCACGGACCTCATAATGGAGCCCTGGACTACACCCATGTGATCAGTGAGTCTTTGCACAAGTTCCAGCTGATTCTGTCTCAATTCACAGAGCTCCTCTGTTGGAGTGTGTCGTAGATAGCAACTCCTCTCATTGGTTTGTGTTGAACAGTTGCTGTTGTTCTGACCTTTAGATCTGTGTGGTCTCCCCATCATCCTTTCTATTTTCCCCCTTCAACTTCAGAGAGGAATGTGAAGATATGTTTGACCTCCAGTCTTTAACACAGACAGATGAATCAAAGCTGCATGATGTGGAAGCAAGACTAGGACTTCTTCATTGCGATCACTCGGTTCAGCACTGGCACCCTGCTCATCATGCCAGTGTAGCTGGCGTGGATGTCTACAGAATGTAGAATTCTTGAGCTTCTCTGGCATAACCTCTCTGGAGCTCTCATGGATGCTGTTACAAGCTTCTTGAGTTACATCAGGTAACCATTTGAGCCCCTCAAAACATCTGCATACTCTTCCATGAGTGGTGAGGCCACCTTTGGTCTGTGAAACCACTACAAACACTCATTTTACCAGGATGAGCTTTTCACATCCACTCAGATCTAATATTGGCTATACACTACAATCAGTAGCTGTGCCTTTAGGTGCTGCCCCCTTGTGCTTGGATGTCACCATACAGTCTTCTTTTGCTGGTACATTCTCTCCAGTGTAGCCTGTTACTTTTAACTTCACTGGATAAATCTAGCTCTTTACTTTGAGAGTCTTCCATAGACAACAGATTTATCTGTGCTCTGGTGTCAAGCTTGAATGGAATTACTGTCTCATTCACAGTCACTGGAACAATCCATTCTGTTTTAGCAGCACCAGCAGTCTGTACAGAATTGGTAAAGACTTCCTCCATTTCCTCAGCAACCGTGCGCACCTTTCCCTTGGTAGCCCCAGCTTTGCAGCACTTTGCAAAATGATTCTTCTTCCCACAACTATTACAGGACTTCCCATAAGCAGGACACATCTTTGGGGTGCGCCTGCCACCGCATTTGCTCTTTGATTTAGGAGATGCCTTGTGCCCTGCACCTGTGTTTTCATAGCATGCACTGTTGTTTCTGCCCTGTGCAGCTGCTTAGCTTGTGATCATATAGCTTCCACTGCCCTTCCCAGTTCCACAGTCTTTTCCAGCTTTAAATATTTTTTGTGAACCAATCTTTCCCTGAGCCCATTATTTGAAGTTGGGCAAACTATTTTGTCTCTGACTAGAGAGTCTCTCGAATCTGCAAACTCACAGCGTGTGAGGCTCAACTAAGTATTGTCCACCACTGACACCTTGCTTCTGGTCACAGGAAAAGAACTTGCATCTTTCAAATGTGGCATTTTTACTTTGGACAAAATACTTGTCAAATTTTGTCATCAGAGTGTCCAACGTCAAGTCTGTCTCATCAATTTGAAAGCTGTTATAGATGTCCAAAGCATTTTTGCCTATAACGTGTAGAAAGATAGACGCTTTCAATTTTTCATCCACCCCTTTGGCTCTACTCACAGCTAAATATATACTGAATCGCTGTTGGAAGCTTTTCTAGTTATCAGTTAGATTGCTGGTAAACAGCATAGGTGTGGGAGGACTTAGGTTATCCAGTTCAGGCTCGAACCTGAATCCTTCTTGGTGGATTTGGTGAACCGGCAGCTTCAGGACACATTGTGCTCTCAGGCTGGCAACTTCTCTCTGTCAGAACCAGCGACTCTTTCTCAGTAGCACACAGTATTCACTTATGCTCCATGTTTAGGCCTCATGCCGACTTCTGACACCATGTTATGTTTCTTCTTCATAAAAGACAAACTTAGCATGGTAAAACTAACTCATATTTACTTACAGAATGGCTTCAGCTCAACATGAATGTGTGTGACCAACTCACCAACGCCACCTTGGTTCTGGGTCAACCACCAGCATTGCACACTGGGAACTGAAGTTCTTTATTGTGTACACACATAATGACATAAGAACACATTTGTAGTATTGTGAGCAGTTTTGGGCCCCTTATCTATGAAAAGATGTTTTGGTATTGAAGAGGGTCACAAGCATGATCCTGGGAATCAAAGTGATAACTTTTGATGATTATGGGCCTGTACTCTCTGGAGTTTAGAAGAACTAGGGGGTATCTCATTGAAACCTATTGATTATTGAAAGGCCGTAGAGGGGAAGTTTCCTACAGTTGCAGAGTTGAGGACCAGAGGGGACAGCCTCAGACTACAAGGATATCCCTTTATAACAGAGGTGAGGAGGAGCTGCTTTAGCCAGAGGGTGGTGAATCTGTGGAATTCGTGGCAAGTTATGCTCTACACACACTCAATGTTTCAGGAACAGCTTTTTCCCCTCTGCCATCAAATTTCTGAATGGGCTCTGAACCCATGAACACTTTTTCTCTTTTTTCACTACTTATTTAATTTATTTTTTAATATATTTTTCTTATTGCAATTTCTAGTTGTCATTATTATGTATTTCAATGTACTGCTGCCACAAAACAAAACATTTCACAGCATATGCCAATGATATTAATTCTGATTCAATGGTTCAGATGAGTATATTTCAATCAGAAATTGATTGGTCTTGATTAGTAAGGGCATCAAAAGTTACGGAGAGAAGGCACGTGATTGACTGATTTAATATTTGGATTAACTAACAACTTTTCCTAATACCCAACTCTTAGCTTATGGTGTATAAGAAATACAAGAGAACACCTAAGAAAGAAATCAGGAGGGCTAAAAGAAGGCAGGAGGTTGTCCCATCAGACAAGGTGAAGCAGAATCCTAAAAGATTCTAAAAATATGTTAAGAGCGAAAAGGATTGCAAAAGACAGAATTGGTCCTCTGAGAGATCAGAATGCCATGTGTGGAGCCAAAAGAGATTGGAGAGACCTTAAATGATGTTGTTTACTGGAGGACATGAGTTATAGGAAAGACTGAATGGATTAGGACTTTATTCCTTGGAATATAGAAGATTGAAGGCAGAAATGAATTAATGACCTGGATGAGGAAGTGGAGGGATGGGTTAGTATATTTGCTGATGACACAAAGGTTGAAGGCGGTGTGGATAGTGTGGAGGGCTGTCAGAGGTTACAACGGGACATGAATAGGATGCAAAACTGGGCTGAGAAGTGGCAGATAGAGTTCAACCCAGATAAGTGTGAGGTGGTTCATTTTGGTAGGTCAAATATGATGGTAGAATATAGTACTAATGGTAAGACTCTTGGCAGTGTGGAGGATCAGAGGGATCTTGGGGTCTGAGTTCATAGGACACTCAAAGCTACTGCGCAGGTTGACTCTGATTAAGAAGGCGTATGTTGTATTGGCCTTCATCAATCATGGAATTGAGTTTAAGAGCCAAGAGGTAATGTTTTAGCTATATAGGACCCTGGTCAAATCCTACTTGGAGTACTGTGCTCAACTCTGGTCGCCTCACTACAGGAAGGATGTAGAAACCATAGAAAGGGTGCAGAGGAGATTTGCAAGGAAGTCGCCTGGATTGGGGAGTATGCCTTATGAGAATAGATTGAGTGAACTTGGCCTTTTCTCCTTGGAGCGACACAGGATGAGAGGTGACCTGATAGAGGTATACAAGATAATAAGTGGCATTGATCATGTGAATAGTCAGAGGCTTTTCCCCAGGGCTGAAATGGCTAGCATAAGAGGGCATAGTTTTAAGATGCTTGGAAGTAGGTACAGGGGAGATGTCGGGGGTAAGTTTTTTACGCAGAGTAGTGAGTGCGTGGAATGGGCTGCCGGCAGTGGTGATGGAGGCGGAAACAATAGGGCTTTCTAAGAGACTCCTGGATGGCTCATAGAGCTTAGAAGAAAACAGAGCTATGGGTAAAGACTAGGTAGTTCTAAGGTGGGGACATTTTGGCACAGCTTTGTGGGCTGAAAGGCCTGTATTGTGCTGTAGGTTTTCTGTGTTTCTATTAATAGAGGTAAACTAAATTATGAGGAATATGGATAGTGTAAATGGAACAAGATTTTTCCACTGGGTGGGACTATAAAGGTCATGGGTGAAAGGTGCAAAGTTCAAGGGGAACCTGAAGGGAAACTTCACTCAGAATGTTGTGAGAGTGTGGAACGAGTTGCCAGAGCAAGTAGTGCATGCCAGCTCAATTTCAAGGTTTAAGAGAAGTTTGGATAGGTACAGGTATGGAGGGCTATGGTTCTGATGCAGGCCGATGGGAGTAGGCAGTTTAAATGGTTTGGCACAGACTAGATGGGCTGTACTTTGATATGACTATGCCTCTGAAGTGGCCTCAGAGAGTAGATAATGAGGTTTTATGATCTGGAATGTGTTGGCAGAGGATGCTGAGGGAAGAAACAGGGCAATGGAATGGATTGGATAGTCCTTTCAGAAAAAAGACATCTGACCTTTCCCTGCCCTGCATCATTCCATCCATCTCAGTTCGGGTAGCTGTGCCGATTTGTCTTTCGGCTAGAATTTGCATCCACACTGTAAGATTGATGATGCGGCAAGTAATTTTGCAGTTGGAAAGCTATCTCATGGAGCTATTAACTTCTTTGAAGTTATTATGTTACTGAATGATTGCCTCAGAAAACTTAAGCTCCTAAAGCAGGCCACTGTAAATAATTTAACAAGGCAATAGACAGAATGGTCTGGTATGTTTCCTTATTTTACATTAATTTTTGAAGAAGTCTACTTGTATAAAATCATGCAGGAAGCACAATGATATATGGTTTTATATTAGTGTTTAATCACAATCAGGTAATAACTTCTGGATTGCTACCTGACATGCGTCACTGAATTTGGATGTAAGAACATAAGAAATGCAAGCCGGAGTGAGCCAATTGTGCTCTGAAGCCATTCAGAAAAGATCGTGGCTGATCCAGACATGGCCTCAGCACTTTTCAGTTCTTACTCCATACCTGAGCCATGCTTGTGCTTCCAATATCTGTCAGTCTCCACCTTGAAAATACTTAACACAGCTCGCGGCAAGATAGTCCTAAACAAATTGCAACCCTCTAACGAAGATATTGCTTCTCCTCTCTGTGTTAGTGGACAATGCTCTGACCCTGGTTCAAAACACTGTTAGCAGGGGAAGCATTCTCACAGCACCCACCCTGTCAGTCTGCCTCCAAACCCTATATGATTCACTCATGTCACTTCTCACTCTTAGAAGGTCAATGAATAAACTCAACTCTTCTTTACATATCAACCCCTTCAATCTGGGAATCAACTTGCTGGATTTTTTCTGCATTGCTTCAATAGGGAGGCCAGAACTGCATGGAATTCTGCTGCCCTGTGTAGCAATGTCTCCCCTGCATCAAAACCTCCCTAGCTTTTACTTCATACCTCTTGCAACTTCATGTGTTTCATCTGCTAGGACCCTCCAGATACCTTTGCTCCAATATTTTGTATTGTTATTCTATTTAAATAATAATTTGCTTGTTCATTCGTCCTTCTAAAGTGGATATCCTCACATTTCCACATTATACACTAACTGTCAGTTACTTACCCACCTGCACTCCTTTACAGCAGTGGGTAATTATAAAGTACAGAGAGGAGATGATATAGCACTAGTAAACCAGCAAATTATATACAAATAGTAAGAGCTCTCACAGGACTATAAAAAGAAAGAGGACACCAAAAGTAAGCATTGTTCATGGAGCGGGTGGGGGGGGGGGGGCGGGAGTTAAAGCTCAGGAATTAATAATAGGAAAGAGGGAACAGTGTGTGTAATCCTCACAACTTTCCAATCTTCGTATCATTAGCAAATCAGGCCACAGTGCATTCACTCACCGTTGTTTAGGAGCCCGGCATTGATCCTTGTGGTAAAGTTCAAAGTAAAACTTGTTTTCAGAGTACATGTCACCACATACAACCCTGGGGCTCTTATTCTGCCATTACTTAAAGACTGTGGATCCAAAAATGGCCTATTTATCTTGACATCCTGCTTTCTATTAGATAATCACTCCCCTATTCATGCTAAATATTCTCTTCAAATCTTTGTGCTCCTCACTTATAAAGTAACTTCTTATGCAGCACCTTATTAAATCCTTTCTAGAAATCCAAATACTCTACATCTGGTTCCATTCTATCCACACTACCTCAGAGAACTGTAATGAATATCTCAAACATGCTTTACCTTTCATAAAATCACAATGACTCTGTCTGTCTTATAATTTTATGAGACCATGCTACTACATTCTTAATAATGGAATCCAGCATTTCCACAATGACATATGAAGCCAAGTAGGCTCTAGATTCCTGCTTTCTGACACACTCCTTTCTTGAAAAGAACTGTTAAATTTCTTTGGGATCTCTCTGAAGCAAGGAATTACAGACATTAATGTCAAAAGAAACAGAAATTGAGTAAGCTATTTTGGCTTTCAAGCCTTCTCCTCCATTTAATAAGATCTTAGCTGATACAACATTCCTCAAGTTTGGTTTCAAAACCCTGAATTTGCTAACTGACTAAAAATCTGTATTCAAGGATTTAGCCTCGAAAGCTTTCTAGAATTTCTAAAAACTCGCAACTCTTTGACAGATCTTGTTTGTTCTCATCTAAATCTGGTTTTAGACCAAAAACCAGAATGGACAGGGAATGCAGCCCAAGTGATTTCGACCATGGGCTGATTGCTGGTGCCAGACGGTTTAGAGTATCTCCACACTGACAACCCTCTGGTATTTTCATGCACACCAGTCTCAAGAGTTTACAGAGAATGGTGCCAAAAACAAAACAAAACATCCAGTGAGAGGCGGTTCCAGTGAGTGGGCGAGAACCACCTTGCTAATCAGAGAGGGCAGAGGAAAATGAGTGGACTGGTTCAAGGTGAACAATAAATCAAATAAACACAAATTACAACAGTGTTGTGCAGAAGAGTATCTCTGAATGCATAACAGGTCAGACCTTGAAGTGGATGGGCTACAGCAGCGGAAGACCATGAACGTACACTAAGTGGCCACTTTATTAGGTGCGGGAGGTACATCATAAAGTGGTTGCTGAGTGTATGTCAGCAATTTTATTTGATGAAGTATTAACTCAAAATTATGAAATTCATAAATACTACTTTTGCACCATTTCATAGTCCGGACTACTAAATACAAAATTATATTTCCTGAGAATATGAATTCCCTGTTCTCTACTTTTTTTCAGTCATACTATCCTAGTCTGGATCCCTAAATATAGTACAATTACCATTTAAATTGGAAAACTACATGACTGATGGCCTCTTCACCAGTTCTCATTGTGTTTGGCAAGGAAGTGTAATTATCGCGTGAAATCCTTGATGCTGCAATATTATGTTTCAGAAAGCATTTTCTTCAGGCAATCGTCAGGTTCTGTTGTGGGGAAATTGCCACCAGTTATATTGCCATTTATTTTCCAGTAAATGTGTGAGCAAATAGCATCATTCTTTCTGTTTACAGACTATGCTGATCTGTGTTGTACATGCTGATAAGGATATGTATACCAAAATAATAACAATAATTCCTCTTAACTAACACATGCTACCAGAACAGTTTTGAGGCAATCATTCCAAACATCACAAAAATGGCATCTTTTACTAAATGTTATGATGCTTCATGTTTATTTTGTAAGTTATGTTTAATGATGTGTAAAAGACTCCATTGACAGCAACCTGAACAGTTAGCTTTCCTCATTCCTACATCCCCCTCTTTCCAAAATACACGCATTATACTATAAGCAAAGGCCTCTTGCCTCTTTGCTTCACCAAATGATGTGCCCCACTGAACTTCCCTCCCTTACACCAGTTCTGGCTCTAGTTCCTAATTCTCCAAATTCTCTGGATTTTGTCAGATCAGGAAGATCATAATCTGGCAGTGATCAGAGACTGACTTTAAACAGAAGAAAGCACAGAACCCGTATTAAAAATTATGAAGGGTCTCGGCCTGAAACATGGGCTCTTTTCTCCTCTCTGCAGATGAATGCAGCCCGACCTACTGAATTCCTCTATCTTGTAACTGAATTAACAGCTTTGAAGCAAGCAGTGGACATAAAAAGATCAGGAATTTACCTCAAATATTATATAAATCAATAACTTTAACAGCAGAACATTTAGAAGCCATTGTTTTAATTAGTCCAGTTATGGACCTTATTATCAAAGGGGCATAGGCCATTTGTTACCCCAATTTAAAACATGCACATTTGTGAATGCTTCCTCCATTTGCTGATCACTTACATGATAACTTTCATCTGATGAATTCCATTCATCGATAGTTTGACCTCATTTCTGTGTGAACTACTATACAAACTAAAAGACATAAAGAGTAAAGGCTGAAGGCCGGTCAGTTGCTCCTGCCTGTGCTACAATTCAGTAAGATCAGAGCGAATCTTTTACTCCAACACCACCGTCCTGTACTAACTCCAGATTGGCTTGCCGCCTAAAAGCTGATTGAGTTTTGATCTACCTGTATTAAGCAACTGAGACTCCACAGCCTTCTTGGGCAGCAAAATCCAAAGATTCAAATCTTCCTGAGTGAGGGAAGTTCTTTTCATCTCCACCTTGAAGAGCCAACCACTTACTATGAGATTGTGACCTTTGACTGAGGTCGCCCTAGTGACTGGTCATGAACTCCACATGTAGGATTTGTGCAAAGGTGTTTCTGATATCAGTGTTGATTTGGTTGGTCAAAGAGCCCATTCCCATGTAGTAGCTCATCATGACTCTCTCTTGCCTCCCTATTCCTACAAGAAATTTGTATGTTAATCTGAACTTATTTAAATCTTACATCCATCCCACAACATGAGGAAGTAAAAGTCTTTGCGTATGACTCCATTGCCATGTGAATTTATAAGTCTAATAGCTTGTAGAAAGAGGCTGTCTCATAGCATGTTGTTCCTGGCTTTAATGCTGTGGTACTGTTTGCCAGACAGAAGCAGCTGAAACGGTTTATGGTTGGAGTGACTCGTAACCCCAATGATCTTTGAGGCCTTCTTTATGCACCTGCTGCTGTAAATCTCCTCAGTGAAGGGAGGTTCGCATCCACAGATGTGCTGGGCTGTCTGTACCACTCTTGGCAGTGCCCAGCGATCAAGGTTCATGCAGTTCCTGTGCCAGGCGGTGATACAGCCAGTCAGGATGCTCTCAATCGTGCCCCTGTAGAAGGCCTTGAGGATTTGGGAGCCCATGCTGAACTTCTTCAGTCGCCTGAGGTGGGAGAGACGCTGTTGTGCTTTTATTTTGCCACAAAGTTGGTGTGTACAATCAGGTGAGATCATTGGTGATGTGTATATACTGAGGAACTTGAAACTAATCACCCTCTCAACTGCAGACCCATTGATGTTGATTGAGCCAAGCCCATCTCTGTTCCTCCTGGAATCCATGATCAGCTCTTTTGTTTTTTGGACACTGAGGGAGAGTTTGTTCTTTTGGCACCACTGTGTCAGGGTGTCAACCTCTCCTCTGCAGGCTGCAGTGTATAAACAAATTATGATAAACCCTGCTGCATCCCAAAATTGGCAAAACATTTTAATCTCGAGCATTGAGTGCTATGGCTGGATAAGGAAGAATTATTTCATGTTGCTAACAGCGTTGCAGCTCAATTTGATACTTGTAAAGCTGTTTGTGCCACATTGAAGAAGATGGAAGTATAAAAGAAAAAATATTTTAAGCACTGCTGGAGAATCAGACTTGCCTCTAGCAGAACCTTGCCAAATTCATCTGTTATCTTGCCTCCCACACTCTTGTTTGCTTCACATCCACCAGAATATTAATATAACAATACATACAGTATTACAAGATTTCCATAAATTTCAGGCCAAGTGACAATTCAACCAATGTGCCATGGGACCGGTTTGGTGGACTAACTGGTTATTTTCTGTATATTTCCTTTAGGTGTGCCCTTTTCTGTTAAGTTCATACATTGGCACTGAGTCTAGCTCAATGACTCAGAAGGGAAGGGGGAGAGAGGGGGTGAGCTCTGGTGATAGGGGACTCGTTAGTCAGGGAAACAGAAAAGAGGTTCTGTGAAGGAGAAGAAGATTCCTGGATGGTGTTTTGCCTCTTGGAGGCCAGGGTGCAGGACATCTTGGATCAATTCCTTAGCATTGTTAAGTGGGAGGCTGAACAGCCAGTCCATGTAGGGACCGGTGACATAGGTAGGAAGGGTGACAAGTTCTGCAAAGTGAGTTCAGAGAGTTAGGTGCCAAGTTAAAGGGCAGGACCTCCACAAGGTTGCGATCTCAGGGTTGCCACTCATGCCCTGTGCTAGTGAGGCCAGAAATAGGAATACTACACAGTTTAATACGTGGCTAAAGAGTTGGTGTAGGAGGGAGGGCTTCAGAATTTTGGGTTATTGGGCTCTCTTCCAGGAAAGGTAAGACCTGTACAAGAGAGATGGGCTGCATTTGAACAGGAAGGGGACTAATATCCTAGTGTGAAGAGTTGCTAGAGCTGCACGGTGGGGTTTAAACTAGAGTTGCAGAAGGATGGGAACCAGAGTGCCTGTCTAGTTAGTGGAGAGGCTGTGGAGACAAATGTTGTTAAGACCTGAGAAGAAGTCAGGAATCAAAAGGTTGAGCATGGTGTGTCTAGTGTTATGAGCTGCCTATACTTAAATGCAAGGTATCGTAGGAAAGGCAAATGAGCTCTGGGCATGGATCAACACCTGGAATTATGATATTGTAGCCATTAGTGAGACTTGGTTGCAGGAGGGGCAGGACTGGCAGCTCAATATTCCAGGGTTCTATTGTTTTCAAGTCGCTCACCAAAGCAGGAGGGACGAAAGGAGGAGGGATGGCATTACTAGGCAGGGAAAACATCGCCGCACTGCTTAGACCGGAGAACTCATCTACTGAGGCATTATGGTGGAACTAGAAAAAGGAAAGGTAGGACAAACCTTAATGGGGCTGTATTATAGACCATGCAGTGGTCTGCAGGATTTAGAGGAACAAATTTGCAGAGAGGTTGCAGACTGTTGCAAGAAACACAAGATTGTTATAGTCGGTGATTTAACTGCCCACATAATGATTTGGACTCCCAACCTATAAAAGGACTAGATGGGATAGAATTTGTCAAATGTGTTCAGGAAAGTTACCTTAATCAGTATGTAGATGTCCCAATGGGAGAGTGTGCAATGCTTGATCTGCTGTAAGGGAATGAGACAGGGCAGGTGACAGAAGTTTGTGTAGGGTAACACTTTGCATCTAGTGATCACAATGCCATTAGTTTTAAAGTAAATATACAAAAAAAGAGATCTTGTCTGTGGGTTGAGATTCTAAATTGGGGAAAGACCAATTTTGATGATTTCAGAAAGAATCTGGCAAGTGTAGTTTGGGATAGGCTGTTTTCCAGCAAAGTTGTACTTGGTAAGTGGAAGGCCTTTAAAACTGAAGTTTTGCGAGAACAAAGCTGTATGTGCTTGTCAGAATAAAGTGTAAAAATAACTGGCATAGGGAACCTTGGTTTTCAAGAGATATCGAGGCCCTGTTTAAGAAAATAAAGGAACAAATGGAGTGCTTATGGGGTATAAGAAATGCATGAGAACGCTTAAAGAAATCAAGAGGGCTAAAAGAAGGCATGACATTGCCCTAGCAGACAAGGGGAGGAGAATCCCAAGGGATTCTACAAATATGTTAAGAGCAAAATGATTACAAGGGACAGAATTGGTCCACTGGAAGATCAGAATAGTAATCCATGTGTGGAGCTAAAAGAGCTCATTTGTTTGCATCTGTATTTACTCAGGAAACAGAAACAGAGTCTATAGAAGTGAGGCAAAGTGGCATCAGTACAGGTTACCAAGGAGAAGGTATTAACTGTCCTGAGGCAAATCAGGGTGGATAAATCCCCAAGGCCTGACACGGTCTTCCCTCGGACCCTGTGGGACGCAAGTGCAGAAATTGCCAGGGCCTTAGCGGAGATATTTAAATCATCCTTACCTACAAGTGAGGTACCAGCGGATTGGAGGACAGCCAATATTGTTTCACTGTTTAAGAAAGGCTCTGAAACACAGGATATTACGGGCCAGTGAGCTTGACATCAGTTGTGGGAAAGTTATTGGAAAGTATTCTAAGGGACCAGATATATAAGTATTTGGATAGACAGGGACTGATTAATGATAGTCAGCAAAGATATGGTAGGCCATATCTAAGCAATCTTATAGAGGTTTTTGAGGAAGTTACCAGGAAAGTTGATGAAGGCAAGGCAATGGATGTTGTCTACATGGACTTCAACAAGGCATTTGACAAGGTACCACATGGAAGGATGGTCAGAAGGTTCAATCACTCACCATTCAAGATGAGGTAATAAATTGGATTCGACATTGGCTTGTGGCAGAAGCCAGAGAGTGGTAGTATATGGTTGCCTCTCTGACTGGAGGCCTGTGAGTATGGAGTGTCGCAGGGATTTATGCTGGCTCCTTTGTTGTTTGTCGTCTACTGTATTTCAATTATTTGGATGATAATATGGTTAAGTGGATCAGCAAATTTGTGGATCACATCAAGATTGGGAGTGTAGTAGACAATGAGGAAAGCTATCATGGCTTGCAGCAGGATCTGGATCAGCTGGAAAAATGGCAGATGGCATTGAATTCAGACAAGTGTGAGGTTTTGCACTTCAGTAGGACCAACCACGGTAGGACTTACACAGTGAACATGGGGCACTGAGAACTGCATAGAACAAAGGGATCTAGTAATACAGGTACATAATTCATTGAAAATGGCAACATGGGTAGATAGAGTACCAGTGCCCAAGAAGAGTAGTGTGAGCTGCCGTAACAACCATCATCCAGTAGCACTCACGTTTACAGTGATGAAATGCTTTGAGTTGTTGTTCGACTAGAATCACCTCCTGCCTCAGCAAGGACCTGGACCCACTGAAATTTGCCTATCACCACAATTGGTCAACGGCAGATGCAATCTTAATGGATCTTCACACAGGGTTATATCACCTGGACAATTGTAACACCTATATGAGGATGCTGTTCATTGACTATAGCTCATCATTCCCACAGCCCTGATCATTAAGCTGAAGAGCCTGGGCCAGTGTATCTCCCTCTGCAATTGGATCCTCGACTTCCTATCTGGATTGGTAATAATAACTCCTCCTCGCTGACGATCAACACTGCCACTCCTCAGAGGTGTGTGCTTAGCCCACTGCTCAACTCTCTCTATACCCATGATTATGCAGCTAGGTATATCTCAAATGCCATCAATAAATTTGCTAATGATACATCTATTAATGGTGTAAACTCAGATGGAGATGAGAGGGTGTACAGGAATGAGATATACCAGCTAGTTAAGTGGCGTTGCAGCACCAACCTTGCACTCAACATCAGTAAGGTGAAAGAGCTGACTGTGGACTTCAGGAAGGATAAGACAAAGGAATGCAAATCAATCCTCATAGAGCAATCATAAGCAGAGAGAGTGAGCAGTTTCATGTTCCTGGGTGTTAGGATCTTTGAAGATCTAACCTGGTCTCAACATATCAATGCAGATATAAAGAAGGCAAGACAGCAGCTATATTTCATTGGTAGCGTGAGGAGATTTGGTTTGTCACTTAAAACACTCAAAACTTCTACCGATGTACCATGGAAAGCATTCTGATGGGCTCCATCACTGTCTGGTAAGTGGGGGGTGGGTGTTGGGGAAGCTACTGCACAGGACCGAAAGTAGCTACAGAGAGTTGTAAAATTAGTCAGCTCCATCCTGGGTAATAGCTTCTGTAGTATCCAAAACATCTTCAAGGAGCAGTGTCTCAGAAAGGCAGCATCCATTATTAAGGACTCCCATCACCCAGGACATGCCCTTTTCTCACTGTTACAGTCAGAAAGGAGGTACAGAAGTCTAAAGGCACACACTCAGCGATTCAGGAACAGCTTCTTCCCCTCTGCCATCTGATACCTAAATGGACATTGAATACTACCTTACATTTTTTCAATATTATTCCTGTTTTTGCACTATTTTTAATCTATTTAATATTCATATATACTTACTGTAATTGATATATTTAATTATATTTTATTTCTCTATTACGATGTATTGCATTGAACTGCTGCTAAGTTAACAAATTTCACATCACATGCCAGTGATAATAAACTTGATTCTGATTCTAATAAAACACAATACAATAAATCATCAGTTACAGTGAATGGTCAGATGTCAGCAAATTTTCCTTGCATCTCAGGAAAAAAATCTATAACATGTCCAACTATAATTTAAAAATTCTGAATATTAACAACCTCAACATTTGTCTTCACACCAGTAGCAATCATTGCACTAGACACAAATGTATTTGCCCTGGCAAGACGGAAATACAATCTATCCCCATTGACTCTGAAACTCAGGACAGAATAAAGCTAATCTCTTGAAGATTACAGCATATAGTCATTGTGTGAAACAACTTCAAGACAATAGTCTTATAGAATAGTTCAAATAATGAATGTGAACTACTTTGGTTTCATTTTGTTTCTTTCAGAAGGCCTTTGACAAGGTGCCACACATGAGGCTACTTACCAAGGTAAGAGTCCATTGTACTACAGGAAATTTACTAACATGGTTTGAGCATTGGCTGATTGATAGGAGGCAGTGAGTGGGAATAAAAGGATCGTTTTCTGGTGGCTGCAAGTGACGAGTTGTGTTCTGCAGGGGTCAAAGTTGGGACCACTTCTTTTTATGCAGTATATCAATGATTTAGATGATAGAATAGATGGCTTTATTGCCAAGTTTGCAGATGATACAAAGATTGGTGGAGGGGCAGGTAGTGTTGAGGAAACAGGTAGGATGCAGAAGGATTTAGACAGATTAGGAGAATGGGCAAGAAAGTGGCAAATGAAATACAATGTTGGAAAATGCATGGTCATGCACTTTGATAATAGAAATAAATTCTAAACGGGGAGAAAATCTAAGAACCCCTGAAGGCTAACCTGCAGGCTGAGTTGGTGGTGAGGAAGTCAAAGGCCATGTTCGCATTAATTTCAAGAGGTCTGGAATACCAGAGCAAGGATGTGATGCTGAGGCTTTATAAGGCACTGGTGAGGCCTCCCCTTGAGTATTGTGAACAGTTTTGGGCCCTTCATCTTAGAAAAGATGTTTTGGCATTGGAGAGGGCCCAGAGGAGGTTCACAAGGATGATTCCAGGAATTAAAGGGTTATCATATGAGGAATGTTTGATGTCTCTGGGTCTGTACTCACTGGAATTCAGAAGGATGAGGGGGGATCTCATTGAAAATTTTTGAATGTTGAAAGGCCTAGACAGAGTAGGTGTAGTTTCCCATGGTGAGATAGTCTAGGACAAGAGGGAACAGCCTCGGGATAGAGGGGAGCCCTTTCAAAACAGATGCGGAGAAATTTCTTTAGCCAGAGGGTGGCGAATTTGTGGAATTTGTTGCCACATGCAGCTGTGGAGGCCGGGTCTTTGGGTGTATTTAAGGCAGAGATTAATTGGACATGGCATCAAAGGTTACGGGGTGGAGGCTGGGGAGTGGAGTTAGAAAAAAAGGATCAGCCATGATTGAATAGCAGAGCAGACAATAGACAATAGGTGCAGGAGTAGGCCATTCGGCCCTTTGAGCCAGCACCGCCATTCACTGTGATCATGGCTGATCATCCACAATCAGTACCCCGTTCCTGCCCTCTCCCCATATCCCTTGACTCCACTATCTTTAAGAGCTCTATCTAACTCTTTCTTGAAAGCATCCAGAGAATTGGCCTCCACTACCTTCTGAGGCAGAGCATTCCATAGATCCACAACTCTCTGGGTGAAAAAGTTTTTCCTGAACTCTGTTCTAAATGGCCTACCCCTTATTCTTAAACTGTGGCCTCTGGTTCTGGACTCCCCCAACATTGGGAACGTGTTTCCTGCCTCTATCGTGTCCAACCCTTATTAATCTTATATGTTTCAATCAAATCGCCTCTCATCCTTCTAAATTCCTGTGTATACAAGCCCAGTTGCTCCAATCTTTCAACATATGACAGTCCCGCCATCCCGGGAATCAACCTTGTGAACCTTCGCTGTACTCCCTCAATAGCAAGAATGTCCTTCCTCAAATTTGGAGACCAAAACTGAACACAATACTCCAGGTGGGGTCTCACCAGGGCCCTGTACAACTGCAGAAGGACCTCTTTGCTCCTATACCAGGGGTTGGCAAACTTATTGACTTGAGGGCCACAAAGGGTTCTAAAATTTGACAGGGGGGCCGGACCAGGAGCAGATGGATGGAGTGTTTTGGTAATACACCTCATAAGAGAAAATAAAATATCATGGGATATGTAGAAAACATGTGCTTTAATTTCAATTGAAAATGAACAAATGCATTACAACAAAATATCTGTCTTTGAAGTCCCATGGTATTTAGCTATTTATTGAAATGACTTTTAAAACACTGAAAATTAATGAATAAAATACAGCTTTTTTTAATAGTAACAGTTATTATTTTAAAGCACTGAAAATTCTGTTATCCTTCAAGATATTATCATCATCATTCTCCTCCTGACTGTCTTTATTTCAAAAACGGTAGGAGATGCAGGTCTACTTGTCCTGCTCCTTCTTATTCAATTGTCCCCTATGCCAAAACTCAACAACGACCCGCACAATGACAGAGCAGTGAGTGCGCGCCGGTATGCGGAGCTCTGTGCTCGCAAATCCCCGCAGGCGATCTCTCTTAGCCGGAACGCTGGCTAATTGTGAGCCGGTTCGGATGTGCCAGGAAATAGGTCGCCACAAGGTCACAAAGTAAAGCGCAAATGTGGAGTAATACGCTGCACCTCAACAAAGGTCAATGTATATAGAGTGCGTCATCTATTGGGAAAACGCCAGAATTGCGGGGAAAAAACGTTAACAAGGTTTATTAATATAATTTCATCAAGTTCTGCGGGCCGGATTAAAAAGCTTAACGGGCCGCATATGGCCCGCGGGCCGTAGTTTGCCCATGCCTGTCCTATACTCAACTCTCCTTGTTATGAAGGCCAACATGTCATTAGCTTTCTTCACTGCCTACTGTACCTGCTTGCTTACTTTCAGTGACTGATGAACAAGAACACCTAGATCCCATACTTCCCCTTTTCCTAACTTGACACCATTCAGATAGTAATCTACCTTCCTGTTCTTGCCACCAAAGTGGATAACCTCACATCTATCCATATTAAACTGCATCTGCCATGCATCTGCCCACTCACCCAACCTGTCCCAGTTACCCTGCATTCTCATAACATCCTCCTCACATTTCACACTGCCACCCAGCTTTGTGTCATCTGCAAATTTGCTAATGTTACTTTTAATCCCTTCATCTAAATCATTAATGTATGTTGTAAATAGCTGAGGTCCCAGCACCGAACCTTGCGGTACCCCACTAGTCACTGCCTGTCATTCTGAAAGGGACCCGGTAATCCCTACTCTTTGTTTCCTATCTGCCAACCAATTTTCTATCCATGTCAGTACCCTACCCCCAATACCATGTGCTTTAATTTTGCCCACTAATCTCCTATGTGGGACGTTATCAAAGGCTTTCTGAAAGTCCAGGTTCACTACATCCACTGGCTCTTCCTTGTCCATTTTCATAGTTACATTCTCAAAAAATCCCAGAAGCATGTTTCCCCCTTCGTAAATCCATGCTGCCTCAGACCGATCCTGTTACTGCTATCCAAAAGTGCCACTGTTGCATCTTTTATAATTGACTCCAGCATCTTCCCCACCACTGATGTCAGGCTAACTGGTCTGTAATTCCCTGTTTTCTCTCTCCCTCCTTTCTTAAAAAGTGGGATAACATTAGCTACCCTCTAATCCACAGGAACTGATCCTGAATCTATAGAACATTGGAAAATGATTACCAATGTCCATGATATCTAGAGCCACCTCCTTAAGTTCCCTGGGATGCAGACCATCAGGCCCTGGGGATTTATCAGCCTTCAGTTCCATCAGTCTACCCAACACCATTTTCGGCCTAATGTGAATTTCCTTCAGTTCCTCCATTACCCCAGGTCCTCTGGCCACTATTACATCTGGGAGATTGTTTGTGTCTTCTCTAGTGAAGACAGATCCAAAGTACCTGTTCAACTTGTCTGCCATTTTCTTGTTCCCCATAATAAATTCACCCATTTCTGTCTTCAAGGGCCCAATTTTTGGTCTTAACTGATTTTTTCCTCTTCACATATCTAAAGAAGCTTTTACTATCCTCCTTTATATTCTTGGCTAGCTTACCTTTGCACCTCATCTTTTCTCCCTGTTTTGCCTTTTTAGTAATCTTCTATTGCTCTTTAAAAGTTTCCCAATCCTCTGGCTTTCCGCTCATCTTTGCTATGTTATACTTCTTCTCTTTTATTTTTATACTGTCCTTGACTTCCCTCATCAGCCACGGTCACTCCCAACTCCCCTTAGGATCTTTCTTCCTCTTTGGAATGAACTGACCCTGCACCTTCTGAATTATTCCCAGAAATACCTGCCATTGTTGTTCCACTGTCATCCCTGAGAGGGTATCCTTCCAGTCAACTTTGGCTAGCTCCTCCCTCATGGCTCCATAGTCCCCTTTGTTCAACTGTAATACTGATGCTTCCAATTTTCCCTTCTCCCTCTCAAATTGTAGATTAAAACTTAGCATATTATGGTCACTACCTCCTTATGGCTCTTTACCTCCAGGTCCCTGATCAAATCCGGTTCATTGCACAACACTAAATCCAGAATTGCCTTCTCCCTGGTAGGCTCCAGCAGAAGCTGTTCTAAGAATCCATCTCGGAGGCACTCCACAAACTCCCTTTCTTGGGGTCCAGTACCAACCTGATTTTCCCAGTCTACCTGCATGTTGAAATCCCCCATAGCAACTGTAGCATTACCTTTGCGACATGCCAGTTTTAACTCTTGATTCAACTTGCACCCTGTATCCAGGCTACTGTTTGGGGGCCTGTAGATAACTCCCATTAGGGTCTTTTTGCCCTTACAATTTCTCAGTTCTATCCATACTGACTCTACATCTCCTGGTTCTATGTCACTGCTCGCAAGGGACTGAATTTCATTCCTCACCAACAGAGCCACCCCACCTCCTCTGCCCACCTGTCTGTCCTTTCGATAGGACGTATACCCTTGAATATTCATTTCCCAGCCCTGGTCCTCTTGCTGCCATGTCTCTGTTATTCCTACAACATCATACTTGCCAAATTCCAACTGAGCCTCAAGCTCATCCACTTTATTTCTTATACTTCGTGCATTCATATATAATACTTTAAATCCATTACTCCCCTCACCTCTCACATTAATTCCTATTGCACTTGGCCATACTCTCCGATCCCTTCCTGAGCTTTCTGCCCCGTTAATTCTGTCGTCTTTCTTAACTTTTCTTATTCTCTCTTTCCCTTTAACTCTACCCTTATATTTCCAGTTCGTCTCCTCCCCCCCCCCCCCCACCTGCTTAGTTTAAACTAAGACTTGATGGGCCAGATAGCCTAATTCTGCTCCTATGTCTTATGGTCTTATTACTGTGATTTCTGATGTGACCTGAACCCCTGAATTAAATTTCAGTACACATTTCTCTTCTGGGAAACTTTATTTCTAAATATAAATTTCATTAAACCCATGATTAGAGTCCAGACTTGCAGCTTGCTGTCAGTTATTCAAGATTCCACGCAGATCCATCTGCAGAACTGTGATTTACTGAGATCTGGTATAGCCATCTATGTATTCACATGTAAATGCCAGTTACCTTCGAATATTGAGGTGTAATTTTATTTTTAAATAATATAGTCATGAGATATTCTAATGTGTTCAAAATCACACTTTGTAATTTCCATTCATATAAAAATTTGTAGTCAGCAAGCTTTTGTAGGGGTCAGGGCTTGTGAGGAAATTCATCTGTGATTCTTGATACTGCCTTTCCTTTGATCACAGGGTCTTGGGGTAATCCACAAGACAGAATTCCATCCTCTGAAGGGTTTCCCCAAGAGATTCATGCAGTTTTAAACCTTCCTTCCTTCTTAACCTTCTTTTTAAAGCAATCTCCCCACTAATCCCCATCTCCTCCCTTTACCTGTCATGGAGACATGCCTTTAACTACACTGATCCATTTTCCATGGATCAATCCATGAATGCCATTTCAGCTGGCTAAAAACAGTATTGCCTGCAAATCGCACAGGTTGGCTTTTAATGTTTGTTATAGACAGTAATTAAGATAACAATTTCTTAATGCAAGAGTTTTTTGGTTTTGTTATATCTTTGGTGAATTCTGATTTGTTGTTACTTCCACAGTGCAGGAAAAATGGAGAAATCCAATTTCTAACCATTGGTCTTTCTAACACCTATGCCTTGTTTAAAATGTAACAGTGAGTAGGAGACTGTTCTTCCTCCACAGGCAATGGTGTTCAGAGTTATCACTATTCCTTCTGTGAACATGTTTCTAAACTTCTAAGTATAAAACATAATCATGCCATACATAATTTATAAATGGAAGTAATTTCTGCTGTGAGTCAGAACAACCAATGCAAGGAGAAATCCAAAAAAGAATTATTCTTTGCTATTACAGTTAGTAGGTAAGCCAGTGCTCCCAGACATGGCCAAATTTCAGATAAGCGAAGACCTATTCTAACGTACCAGTCCATGGCCTCCTCTACTGCAATGAAGAGGCCATGTTCAGGTTGGTGGAGTAACACCTCACATTCTGTCTGGGTAGCCTCCAACCTAATGACATGAACATCAATTTCTCTAACATCTGATAATTTCTCCACCCCTCTCCCTTCTCTTTTTTCCCATACCCCATTCTGGCTCCTCTCTTCTCAGCTCCCCATCATCTACTTCTGGTGTCCCTCCTCTTTCCCTTTCTCTTGTGGTCCACTCTTTTCTCCTCTCAGAATCCTTCTTCTTCAGCCCTTTAACAGCGTCTGCAGAATCTTGTTTGTATGATTTTCTTTGTTATTGCAGTTCAGTTAAATTTCACTTTTTCTCCCCTAAATTATTTGAAAGCAAACAAAGAAAGTCTGAGTATGCAGTGAATGAACTCACACTTTATATTGACTGATAGCCTTTGTAGAGCAGTAACTGCAAGCAATGATAAATTATCTCTGATCAAAGCACACGAGGAAACCAATGATGCGGTGTGATGTTAAATAAGAAGAATTATGACATCAAGTCTTTTTGGGTTTCTATCTGATGTGTAATATTTGTGACAGACTCATTTTTCTAAAACTCCTCCACAATTCTCAACAGATTATCGCTGCTCCATGGCAAGTTGGCTATTGATGTGAATTGACAGCATACACAGGGGCCTATTGTCATATTTTGCCTCCACAGATGCCATTCGACCAAATGATTTCTTCTGGTGTCTGATTTTCATTCCTTTGACAGTACTTATTAAATAAACCATTATCAAAGATATAACACTCTCATACCAGTGTGTGAGAGAGCATACACCATTGTTATCTTCAAGTTATACTGGCCACTGAAGATAAGCCTGTCTGATAGAAACAGGTTAAATATTAAAGCCACAGCCTAATGGTAAATATCTTCCCACAAGCCTAGAATATATCCATTTTCTATACAACTAATAATCATCTCCTAAACAGAGCTAATTAGACACTCAGTTACTTTATTAGTAACACCTGCACACCTGCTCATTAATGCAAATATTTAATTGACCAATCATGTGGCTAAATTCAACACATAAGAGCATTCAAACAGGGTCAAAAGGTTCAGTTGTTGTTCTGGATGAACATCAGAACATGGAAAAAATGTGATCTTAAGTGGCTTTGACTGTGGAGTGATTGTTGGTGCCAGATGGGGTGGTTTGAGTATCTCAGAACTGCTGATCCTGGGATTTTCATGCACAACAGTCTCTAGAACTTACAGAGAATGGTGTGAAAAACAGAAGTCATCCAATGAGCGGTAGGTCTGTGGGTAAAATCTCCTTGTTAATGAAAAGTCAGGGGAGTTCTCACAACCAATGGACTCAGCAGTTTCATGAACAGTTATTACCCCTCAACCATCAGGCTCTTGAATCAGAGTGGATAACTTCACTGACCCCATCACTGAACAGTTCCCACAATTCACAGACTCACTTTCAATGGCTCTTCATCTCATGTTCTTGATATTTATTGCCTATTCATTTATTATTATTATTATTATTATTATTATTATTATTTTTCTTTTTGTATTTGCACAGTTTGTTGGGTTGAACGCTCAAGTTGCGCAGTCTTTCATGGATTCTGTTATGGTTATTATTCTATAGATTTACTGAGTGTGCCAATAAGGAAATGAATCTCAGGGCTTTTTATGTACTTTGATAATAAATTTACTTAGAACTTTGAATGTTTGAGAATGGTCAGACTGGTTCAAGGTGACAGAAACTTAAATAAGTATGCATTGCAACAGAGCATCTCTGAATTTGTTGCACCTTGAAGCGAATGGGCTACAGCAAAAGAAGCCCAACCCAGTACTAGAAAAGTGTCTCTAATAAAATGGCCACTGAGTGTATATGTCTTGCATAAGAATCTCTGACACTGAAGTCTGTTTGAATCCAAACACACTCACCTTTCCTTTCATTTGGAAAATTGTCTCCAAAATGTCTTCACTGGTTGCATTTGTTCTCTGAGCACTAGATGCTACTGAATAACTTTAGTAACTGAATACATAATCTTTTCAGTTTGAGTTTTATTTCCTCGCTAAACAGATGCAAATCATATGAAGTATTATGCTAAGTCTGGCTGCATCACTTTACTGCAGATAGGTCTCTACGAATTTAATTTTAAAATGATCAGCAACACAGAAAATTATTCCCAAATCTAACAACTGTTGCAGACATAAAGAGAGCTGCCTACCTTTTGAATCAGTGAACTGGGTGGGATAGGCATTCACTGAATTCTAATGAGATTGAACAGATAAAGAGCCTGCTGTCTGATGTATGGCTGAGACAGATGTGCTGCTTGAGCAGGGTTCAAATTACAGCGCTGAATTCAAATATTTGCAGAATCACAGGAGCTGGAAGAAGACACTTGCCCATCGAGTCTGCTTGGCTGTTCATTGTGGTCACAGTTGATCATTCATCTAAATACTTTATTCCCACCCTTTCCCTATTCCTTTTGATACCTTTTAGAGTTACAAATTCATCTGGTACTGGAATGGGTCAGGAACATTCAGCATTGGTTTCTACAGCTCTCTGTGGTACCAGATTCTACAGGTTCATCTCCCTCTGAATGAAGACACTTCTCATCTTCGTCCCAGATTCCTTGCACTATAACCTGAGACCATGGACCCTCCAGAGAGGAAAACAGTCCAACCCATAACCAAACTGTCAGCCGGGTCATAACTTTGTAAGTTTCCATTAGATCTCTTCTCATTCTCCTGTACAGCACCCTGTCCACCTAACCTCTACTCAGCTGTGGAACGTTGTCTTTAGAAAACCAATTATAAGTGGCTTTAGTGAAACCACTCTCATTATGTACAGTCTTTGTGAATCTGTGTAAGGAAAGTATATCTTTTCTTAGGCAGGTTCACTAAAACTACACACAATATCCAAGGGTGGTCTCCCCGAGGCCTTTTATAATTGGTTTGAGACATCTTTGTTCATGTATTCAAATCCTTTTCCTGTGATACATTCCTACCCAACTGGCCCTGCTTGTTTCTTTTCAGAGTCTGGTGCAGGTGTTTTTGTCAGGAGTAGTTCCCAAACTAACACGAGTTAAACAATACTTTGCCTTTCTATTTTTACCATCCAAGTGAAAAAACATTCATTTATCTAGATAATACTCCTTCTGACATTTAATTCTGCCCACTTCACATTCTCTCTCCGCCATCCTGAATCCTCTTTTCATCCTCCCCACAATTAACAATCCTGCCCATTACAAAGGTGTGGCAAGCTTTCAAGTAGTCAAGTCGTCACTTTTATTGACATTTCGACCATAACTGCTGGTACAGTGCATAGTAAAAATGAGACAATGTTTTTCAGGACCATGGTGTTACATGACACAGTACAAAAACTAGACTGAACTACGTAAAAAAACAACACAGAGAGAAAAAAACACACGTCTACACCAGACTACAGACCTACCCAGGACTGCATAAAGTGCACAAAACAGTGCAGGCATTACAATAAATAATAAACAGGACAATAGGGCAGTAAGGTGTCATCCAGGCTCTGGGTATTGAGGAGTCTGATAGCTTGGGGGAAGAAACTGTTACATAGTCTGGTCTTTGGAGATTTTTTCCCAGATGGCAGGACGGAGAAGAGATTTATGAGGGGTGTGTGTGGTCCTTCATAACACTGTTTGCTTTGTGGATGCAGTGTGTAGTATAAATGTCCGTGATGGTGGGAAGAGAGACCCTGATGATCTTCTCAGCTGACCTCACTATCTGCTGCAGGGTCTTGTGATCCAAGATGGTGCAATTTCTGAACCAGGCAGTGATGCAGCTGCTTAGGATGCTCTCAATACAACCCCTGTAGAATGTGGTGAGGATGGGGGGTGGGAGATGGACTTTCCTCAGCCTTTGCAGAAAGTAGAGACACTGCTGGGCTTTCTTTGCTATGGAGCCGGTGTTGAGGGACCAGGTGAGATTCTCAGCCAGGTGAACACCAAGAAATTTGGTGCTCTTAATGATCTCTACTGAGGAGCCGTCGATGTTCAATGGAGAGTGGTCACTCCGTGCCCTCCTGAAGTCAACAACCATCTCTTTTGTTTTGTTCACATTCAGAGACAGGTTATTGGCTCTGCACCAGTCCATTAGCCGCTGCACCTCCTCTCTGTAAGCTGACTCATCATTCTTGCTGATGAGACCCACCACAGTGGTGTCATCAGCGAACTTGATGATATGGTTCGAGCTGTGTATTGCTGCAGAGTCGTGGGTCAGCAGAGTGAACAGCAGTGGACTGAGCACACAACCCTGGGGAGCCCCCATGCTCAGTGTGATGGTGTTGGAGATGCTGCTCCTGATCCGGACTGACTGAGGTCTCCCAGTCAGGAAGTCTAGGATCCAGTTGCAGAGGAAGGAGATCAGGCCCAGTAGGCTCAGCTTTCCAATCAGTTTCTAAGGGATGATTGTGATGAATGCTGAACTGAAGTCTATGAACAGTATTTGAACGTACATGTCTTTTTTGTCCAGGTGGGTTAGGGCCAGGTGGAGGGTGATGGCAATGGCGTTGTCGGTTAAACGGTTGGGACAGTACGCAAACTGCAGGAGTTTCAGTGAGGGGGGCAGCAGGGTCTTAATAAGCCTCATGACGAGCCTCTCGAAACACTTCATGAGGATGAAAGTGAGTGCAACAGGACAGTATTCATTTAGGACACTGAAGACTTCTTCGGCACGGGGACAATGGTGGTGGCCTTGAAGCACGTTGGAACGGTGGCGCTGCTCAGGGAGATGTTGAAAATGTCAGTGAGAACATCTGCTAGCTGGTCTGCACATCCTCTGAGCACTCTGCCAGGGATGTTGTCTGGTCCAGCAGCCTTCCGTGGGTTGACCCTGCACAGGGTTCTTCTCATTCTGTTACATTCTGTTTCATCACCAAACCCTTAAAATACATTGTAAATCATTGATACCCAAACATTGATCCCTGTGATACCCTGCTAGTCCTGCACCATCCAGGATATGCCTTTCTCTTAGTACTGCCTTCAACAAGAAGATACATGAGCCTAAATCTGAACCCGGTCATCGATTCAGAAACAATTTCTTCCTGTCCACCATCAGATTTCTGAATGGTCCATGAACTATCATGTCATTCCATTTTCTCTCATTTTTACTTACTTTTGTAATTTTTAATAATTTTTATATCATTGCATGGTACTGCTGCAAACCAACAAATTCCATGTCATGTACTGTAAGTCAGTGTTAACAAATCTGATTCCGATTTTCACCAACTGTAGCTCAGATAAGGGTCCATTGATTCTAACGAGATTTCTTATCGACCAGGTACAGGAAGCCACAGTGAGCTGATTTAAAATGAATTTGACTGTACTGAGTTAGAGTTATCTGAGTTAGAGCAGTGGTGGGTGTGATCTAACAGTTAGAGGCACAGTCATCACAATCAGAAAGAAGTTCTGAAGGCCAGGTAGGCAACAGCCCAAATGGGATAGCCCTGGCCTTGGCATCAGGGAGGTAACACAGCTCACTGTATCAGCTTGGTCAGATTGTTTGTCTTCCCAACACCCCATGCTTGTCTACCTCCAATCTACTGGACCCAGACTCCTGTTATACCATCTTCTGGATTTCTCTATCTTTTCTACTCATAGTTTCTCTGTTTAGACCACAGGTCAATTCTACAGTAAAGTATTTAATCTACAACACACATGAAAGCCCAGAGGAACTCAGTGGTCAGGTGCACCTAAGGTGGGAAATAGACAGTCAACTTTTGGGGGTTGGGACTCTTTAAAATCAGGATTTTGCGGTTCTGATGAATGGTCCAGACTCAATATGTCAGCCAGGAGTCCTGATGAAAAGTCCTGGACGGAAATGTTGGCCATTTACTTTCTTCCCCACAGATGCTGTCTGGCCTGCTGAGTTGCTCCAGCACACAGTGTGTGTTGCCAATATGTTGACGTCCATTTCCTTCCATAAATGTTTCCTGAACCACTGAATTTCTTAATTTCTTTGTGTGTTGCTCCAGGTTCTCAGCAACTGTGTCTCTATTTAATCAAAGGGGAGAGACTGCCTCCTTCTTCCCACCCCCCCGCCTTACACTCTCCACAACATGGTTTCTCAACCGGGCTTCCGTGAGAGGTCACTGGGGTTCTGCGAGAGATCATGATTTAAAAAAATAAACATTGCTATTTGAACTTTCTGTAACGCGTGATGCTAGTGCTCGCAGTGGTGGGTGTGATCTAACAGCCCCGTTCAAGGTCTTTCAGCCCAGAAAGGCAGCGTACAGTAGGACCATGTTTACTTGATAGAGTCCGTTCTCGGTTATTGATGCAAGATGGAGAAGGCCGTTAATAATTGGTAGCTGCTGTATTTCACGGAGGGAAGGACAGTATGCTGATAATTGTTGAGTAATGTATTAAATGAAGGGGAGGATGGTAGGCTAGTAATTGATCAGTACTGTATTGCATGGAGGGGAGGACGGTAGGCTGATAATTAGTGGGTACTGTATTACTCGGAGGGGAGGACGGTGGGGAGATAATTGGTGTGTACTGATTTACACGGAGGGGAGGACGGTAGGCTGATAATTGGTGGGTACTGTATTAAACGGAGGGGAGGATGGTAGGCTGGTAATTGATTAGTACTGCATTACATGGAGGGGAGGATGGTGGGGTGATAATTGGTGAGTACTTATTACACGGAGGGGAGGACGGTGGGGTGATAATTGATGGGTAGTGTATTACACGGAGGGGAGGATGGTAGGCTGATAATTGGTGGGTACTGTATTACATGGAGGGGAGGACGGTAGGCTGGTAATTGGTGAGTACTGTAATGTACGGAGGGGAGGACGGTAGGCAGAAAATTGGTTGGTACTGTATTACACAAAGGGGAGGATGGTAGGCTAGTAATTGGTGGGTACTGTATTACACAGAGAGGAGGACAGTAGGCTGATAATTGGTTGGTACTGTATTACACGGAGGGGAGGACGGTAGGCTGATAATTGGTTGGTACTCTATTACATGGAGGGGAGGACGGTAGGCTAGTAATTGTTGGGTACTGTATTACACGGAGGGGAGGATGGTAGACTGAAAATTGGTTGGTCCTGTATTACACAGAGGGGAGGACAGTAGACTGATAATTGGTTGGTACTGTATTGCATGGAGGGGAGGACGGTAGGCGAGTAATTGTTGGGTACTGTATTACACGGAGGGGAGGATGGTAGGCTGGTAATTGTTGGGTACTTCATTACACGGAGGGGAGGACGGTGGGGTGATAATTGGTTGGTACTGTATTACACGGAGGGGAGGACGGTAGGCTGGAAATTGCGGAGTACTGTATTACATAGAGGGGTGGACGGTAATTGATAATTGGTTGGTACCATATTCCACGGAGGGGAGTACGGTGGGGTGATAATTGGTTGGTATTGTATTACACGGAGGGGAGGATGGTGGGGTGATAATTGGCAGGTATTGTATTACACGGAGGGGAGGATGGTGGGGTGATAATTGGCAGGTACTGTATTACACGGAGGGGAGGACGGTGGGGTGATAATTGGTGGGTACTGTATTACATGGAGGGGAGGACGGTAGGCTGGTAATTGGTGAGTACTGTAATGTACGGAGGGGAGGACGGTAGGCAGAAAATTGGTTGGTACTGTATTACACAGAGAGGAGGACAGTAGGCTGATAATTGGTTGGTACTGTATTACACGGAGGGGAGGACGGTAGGCTAGTAATTGTTGGGTACTGTATTACACGGAGGGGAGGATGGTAGGCTGAAAATTGGTTGGTCCTGTATTACACAGAGGGGAGGACAGTAGACTGATAATTGGTTGGTACTGTATTGCATGGAGGGGAGTTCGGTAGGCGAGTAATTGTTGGGTACTGTATTACACGGAGGGGAGGATGGTAGGCTGGTAATTGTTGGGTACTTCATTACACGGAGGGGAGGACAGTAGGCTGATAATTGGTTGGTACTGTATTACACGGAGGGGAGGACGGTAGGCTAGTAATTGTTGGGTACTGTATTACACAGAGGGGAGGACGGTAGGCTGGAAATTGCGGAGTACTGTATTACATAGAGGGGTGGACAGTAGGCTGATAATTGGTTGGTACTATATTCCACGGAGGGGAGTACGGTGGGGTGATAATTGGTTGGTATTGTATTACACGGAGGGGAGGATGGTGGGGTGATAATTGGCAGGTACTGTATTACATGGAGGGGAGGATGGTAGGCTGGTAATTGATGAGCACTGTATTATATGGAGGGGAAGACGGTAGGCTGATAATTGGTTGGTACTGTATTACACGGAGGGGAGGACGTTAGGCTAGTAATTGTTGGGTACTGAATTACACGGAGGGGAGGATGGTAGGCTGATATTTGGTTGGTACTGTATTACACAAAGAGGAGGACAGTAGGCTGATAATTGGTTGGTACTGTATTACACGGAGGGGAGGACGGTAGGCTAGTAATTGTTGGGTACTGTATTACACAGAGGGGAGGATGGTAGGCTGGTAATTGCTGAGTACTGTATTACACGGAGGGGAGGACAGTAGGCTGATAATTGGTTGGTACACAATTACATGGAGTGGAGGACAGTAGGCTGACAATTGGTTGGTACTGTATTACACGGAGCAGAGGATGGTAGGCTGGTAATTGCTGAGTACAGTATTTCATGGAGGGGAGGATGGTAGGCTGATAATTGGTTGGTTCTGTATTACACGGAAGGGAGGACGATAGGCTAGTAATTGGTGGGTACTGTATTGCATGGAGGGGAGGATGGTAGGCTGGTAATTGATGAGCACTGTATTATACGGAAGGGAGGACGGTAGGCTGATAATTGGTTAGTACTCTATTACATGGAGGGGAGGACAGTAGGCTGATAATTGGTTGGTACTGTATTATACGGAGGGGAGGATGGTAGGCTAGTAATTGGTGGGTACTGTATTACACGGAGGGGAGGATGGTAGGCTGATAATTGGTTGGTACTGTATTACACAGAGGGAAGGCTGTAGGCAGGTAATTGCTGAGTACTGTATTACGTAGAGTGGAGGACGGTAGGCTGATAATTCGTTGGTACCATATTACACGGAGGGGAGTACGGTGGGGTGATAATTGGTTGGTATTGTATTACATGGAGGGGAGGATGGTGGGGTGATAATTGGCAGGTACTGTATTACATGGAGGGGAGGATGGTAGGCTGGTAATTGATGAGTACTATACATGGAGGGGAGGATGGTGAGGTGATAATTGGTGGGTATTTATTACACAAAGGGGAGGATGGTAGGCTAGTAATTGGTGGGTACTGTATTACACGGAGGGGAGGATGGTAGGCTGATAATTGGTTGGTACTGTATTACACGGAGGGGAGGACGGTGGGGTGATAATTGGTTGGTACTGTATTACACAGAGGGGAGGACGGTAGGCTGAGAATTGGTTGGTACTATTACACGTAGCAGAGGATGGTAGGCTGATAATTGGTTGGTACTCTATTACATGGAGTGGAGGGCAGTAGGCTCATAATTGGTTGGTACTCCATTACATGGAGGGGAGCACAGTGGGCAGATAATTGGTTGGTACTCTGTTACATGGAGGGGAGGACAGTAGGCTGATAATTGGTTGGTACTCTATTACACGGAGTGGAGGACGGTAGGCTAGTAATTGTTGGGTACCGTATTACACAGAGGGGAGGATGGTAGGCTGGTAATTGCTGAGTACTGTATTACACGGACAGTAGGCTGATAATTGGTTGGTACACTATTACATGGAGGGGAGGACAGTAGATTGACAATTGGTTGGTACTGTATTACACAGAGCAGAGGATGGTAGGCTGGTAATTGCTGAGTACAGTTTTTCATGGAGGGGAGGACGGTAGGCTGATAATTGGTTGGTCCTGTATTACACAGAGGAGAGGACAGTAGGCCGATAATTGGTTGGTACTGTATTACACAGAAGGGAGGACGGTAGGCTAGTAATTGTTGGGTACTGTATTACACGGAGGGGAGGATGGTAGGCTCGTAACTGCTGAGTACTGTATGACACAGGGGAGGACGGTAGGCTGATAATTGGTTGGTACACTATTACATGGAGGGGAGGACAGTAGGCTCACAATTGGTTGGTACTGTATTGCACGGAGTGGAGGACGGTAGGCGAGTAATTGTTGTGTACTGTATTACACGGAGGGGAGGATGGTAGGCTGGTAATTGATGAGCACTATATTATATGGAAGGGAGGATGGTAGGCTGATAATTGGTTGATACTCTATTACATGGAGGGGAGGACAGTAGGCTGATAATTAGTTGGTACTATAATTCACTGAAGGGAGGATGTTAGGCTGATAATTGGTTGGTACTGTATTACACGGAGGGGAGGACGGTAGGCTAGTAATTGCTGGGTACTTCATTACACAGAGGGGAGGATGTTGGGATGATAATTGGCAGGTAATGTATTACATGGAGGGGAGGATGGTAGGCTGGTAATTGATGAGCACTGTATTATACGGAGGGGAGGACATTAGGCTGATAATTGGTTGGTCCTCTATTACATGGAGGGCAGGACAGTAGGCTGATAATTGTTTGGTACAGTATTACACAGAGGGGAGGACAGTAGGCTGATAATTGTTTGGTACTCTATTACATGGAGGGGAGGACAGTAGGCTGACAATTGGTTGGTACTGTATTACACGGAGCAGAGGATGGTAGGCTGGTAATTGCTGAGTACAGTATTTCATGGAGGGGAGGACGGTAGGCTGATAATTGGTTGGTTCTGTATTATACGGAGGGGAGGACGGTAGGCTAGTAATTGGTGGCTACTGTAATGCATGGAGGGGAGGATGGTAGGCTGGTAATTGATGTGCACTGTATTATACGGAAGGGAGGACGGTAGGCTGATAATTGGTTGGTACTGTATTACATGGAGGGGAGGATGGTAGGCTGATTATTGGTTGGTACTGTATTACATGGAGGGGAGGATGGTAGGCTGGTAATTGATGAGCACTGTATTATGTGGAGGGGAGGACAGTAGGCTCATAATTGGTTGGTACTCTATTACATGGAGTGGAGTACAGTAGGCTGATAATTCGTTGGTACAGTATTACACGGAGGGAAGGATGGTAGGCTAGTAATTGGTGGGTACTGTATGACACGGAGGGGAGGATGGTAGGCTGATAATTGGTTGGTACTGTTTTACACAGAGTGAAGGCTGTAGGTAGGTAATTGCTGAGTGCTGTATTACATAGAGGGGCGGACGATAGGCTGATGATTGGTTGGTACCATATTACACAGAGGAGAGGACGGTGGGGTTATAATTGGTTGGTATTGTATTACACGGAGGGGAGGATGGTGGGGTGATAATTGGCAGGTACTGGATTACATGGAGGGGAGGATGGTAGGCTGGTAATTGTTGAGCACTGTATTATACGGAGGGGAAGACAGAAGGCTCATAATTGGTTGCTACTCTATTACATGGAGGGGAGGACAGTAGGCTGATTATTGGTGGGTACTCTGTTACATGGAGGGGAGGACAGTAGGCTGATAATTGGTTGGTACTGTATTACACGGAGGGGAGGACTGAAGGCTGATAATTAGTTGGTACTGTATTACACAGAGGGGAGGACAGTAGGCTGATATTTGTTTGGTACCGTATTATACGGAGGGGAGGATGGTAGGCTAGTAATTGGTTGGTACTGTATTACACGGAGGGGAGGATGGTAGGCTGATTATTGGTTGGTACTGTATTACACAGAGGGAAGGCTGTAGGCAGGTAATTGCTGAGTACTGTGTTACACAGAGGGGAGCACGGTAGTCTGATAATTGGTTGGTATTGTATTACACGGAGGGGAGGACGGTGGGGTGATAATTGTTTTTAACAGTATTACACAGAGTGGACGATGGTGGGGTGATAATTGGTGTGCACTGTATTTCATGGAGGGGAGGACAGTAGGCTGGTAGTTGCTGAGTACTGTATTTCACGGAGGAAAGGACGGTAGGCTAGTAATTGGTGGATACTGTATTACACGGAGGGGAGGATGGTAGTCTGATAATTGGTTGGTACTTTATTTCACAGAGGGGAGGACGGTAGGCTGATAATTGGTTGGTACACAATTACATGGAGGGGAGGACAGTAGGCTGAGAATTGGTTGGTACTATTACACGTAGCAGAGGATGGTAGGCTGATAATTGGTTGGTACTCTATTACATGGAGTGGAGGACAGTAGGCTCATAATTGGTTGGTACTCCATTACATGGAGGGGAGCACAGTAGGCTGATAATTAGTTGGTACTCTGTTACATGGAGGGGAGGACAGTAGGCTGATAATTGGTTGGTACTCTATTACACGGAGTGGGGGACGGTAGGCTAGTAATTGTTGGGTACTGTATTACACAGGGGAGGATGGTAGGCTGGTAATTGCTGAATACTGTATTACACGGAGGGGAGGACAGTAGGCTGATAATTGGTTGGTACTGTATTACACAGAGGGGAGGACAGTGGTGTGATAATTGTTGTGTAATGTATTTCATGGAGGGTAGGACAGTAGAATGGTAATTGCTGAGTAGTGTATTTCACGGAGGAAAGGATGGTAGGCTAGTAATTTATGGATACTTCATTATACGGAGGGGAGGACGGTAGGCTCATAATTGGTTGGTACTCTATTACATGGAGGGGAGGACATTAGGCTGATAATTGGTGGGTACTCTGTTACATGGAGGGGAGGACAGTAGGCTGATGATTGGTTGGTACAGTATTACACGGAGAGAAGGATGGTAGGCTAGTAATTGGTGGCTACTGTATGACACGGAGGGGAGGATGGTAGGCTGATAATTGGTTGGTACTGTTTTACACAGAGGGAAGGCTGTAGGCAGGTAATTGCTGAGTGCTTTATTACACAGAGGGGCGGACAGTAGGCTGATAATTGGTTGGTACCATATTACACAGAGGAGAGGACGGTGGGGTGATAATTGGTTGGTATTGTATTACATGGAGGGGAGGATGGTGCGGTGATAATTGGCAGGTACTGGATTACATGGAGGGGAGGATGGTAGGCTGGTAATTGATGAGCACTATTATATGGAGGGGAGGACTGTAGGCTCATAATTGGTTGCTACTCTATTACGTGGAGGGGAGGACAGTAGGCTGATAATTGGTGGGTACTCTGTTACATGGAGGGGAGGACAGTAGGCTGATAATTGGTTGGTACTGTATTACACGGAGGGGAGGACTGAAGGCTTATAATTAGTTGGTACTGTATTATACGGAGGGGAGGATGGTAGGCTAGTAATTGGTTGGTACTGTATTATACGGAGGGGAGGATGGTAGGCTAGTAATTGGTTGGTACTGTATTACACGGAGGGGAGGACGGTAGGCTGATAATTGGTTGGTACTGTATTACACAGAGGGAAGGCTGTAGGTAGGTAATTGCTGAGTACTGTATTACATAGAGTGGAGGACGGTAGTCTGATAATTGGTTGGTATTGTATTACACAGAGGGGAGGATGGTGGGGTGATAATTGGCAGGTACTGTATTACATGGAGGGCAGGATGGTAGGCTGGCAATTGATGAGCACTATATTATACAGAGGGGAGGACGGTAGGCTCATAATTGGTTGGTACTCTATTACATGGAGGGCAGGACAGCAGGCTGATAATTGGTTGGTACTGTATTACATTGAGGGGAATACATTAACCTGGTAATTGGTTGGTTCTCTATTGCACGGAGGGGAGGATGGTGGGGTGATAATTGGTTGTTACTGTATTACACGGAGGGGAGGATGGTAGGCTGATAATTGGTTGGTACTGTATTACACGGCGGGGAGGACGGGGTGATAATTGGTGGGTATTGTATTGAATGGAGGGGAGGATGGTCGTCTGGTAATTGATGAGTACTGTATTACACGGAGTGGAGGATGGTAGGCTGGTAATTGGTGAGTACTGTATTGCATGGAGGGTAGAATAGTGGGGAGATAATTGGTTGGTACTGTATTACATTGAGGGGAATACATTAACCTGGTAATTGGTTGGTTCTCTATTGCATGGAAGGGAGAATGGTGGGGTGATAATTGGTTGGTACTGTATTACACGGAGGGGAGGACGGTAAGCTTGTTATTGGTGGGTACTGTATTGCATGGAGGGGAGGACGGTAGGCTGATAATTGGTTGGTACTCTTTTACATGGAGGGGAGGACAGTAGGCTGATAATTGTTTGGTACTGTATTACACGAAGGGGTGGACTGTAGTCCGGTAATTGCTGAGTCCTCTATTTCACGGAGGGGAGGACGGTAGGCTGATAATTGGTTGGTACTATATTATACAGAGGGGAGGATGGTAGGCTAACAATTGTTGGCTTCTGTATTGAATGGAGGGGAGGATGGTGGGGTGATAATTGGTGTGTACTGTATTTCACGGAGGCGAGTTCAGTAGGCTGGTAATTTCTGAGTACTGTATTTCACGGAGGAAAGGACTGTAGGCTAGTCGTTGGTGGATACTGTATTGCACGGAGGGGATGACGGTAGTCTCATAATTAGTTGGTACTATATTACACGGAGGGGAGGATGGTAGGCTGATAATTGGTTGGTATTGTATTACACGGCGGGGAGGACGTTGGGGTGATAATTGGTGGGTACTGTATTGAATGGAGGGGAGGATGGTAGTCTGGTAATTGATGAGTACTGTATTACATGGAGGGTAGGATAGTGGGGTGATAATTGTTGGGTTCTGTATTACACGGAGGGGAGGATGGTAGGCTGCTAATTGGTTGGTACTATATTACTCGGAGGGGAGGATGGTGGGGTGATAATTGGCTGGTATTGTATTACATGGTGGGGAGGATGGTGGGGTGATAATTGATTGGTACTGTATTACATGGAGGGGAGGATGGTAGGCTAGTAATTGGTACTGTATTTCACGGAGGGGAGGACGGTATGCTGTTAATTGGTTGTTACTGTATTACACAGAGCGGAGGACAGTCGGCTAGTAATTGGTTGGTACTGTATTACATGGAGGGGAGTACAGTACCCTGGTAATTGGTGGGTTCTGTATTGCATGGAGGGGAGGATGGTGGGGTGTTAATGGGTTGCTACTGTATTACACGGAGGGGAGGACGGTAGGCTAGTAATTGTTGGGTACTGCATTACACAAAGGGCGGACAGTAGGCTGATAATTGGTTGGTACTGTATTACACGGAGCGGAGGACGGTGGGGTGATAATTGGCTGGTATTGTATTACATGGAGGGTAGGATGGTGGGGTGATAATTGTTTGGTACTTTATTACACAGAGTGGAGGACAGTTGGCTAGTAATTGGTTGGTACTGTATTACATTGAGGGGAATACATTAACCTGGTAATTGGTTGGTTCTGTATTGCATGGAGGGGAGGATGGTGGGGTGATAATTGGTTGTTACTGTATTACACAGAGGGGAGGACGGTAAGCTAGTTATTGGTGGGTACTGTATTGCATGGAGGGGAGGATGGTAGTCGGGTAATTGATGAGCACTGTATTACACGGAGGGGAGGACGGTAGGCTGATAATTGGTTGGTACTATATTATACAGAGGGGAGGATGGTAGGCTAACAATTGTTGGCTTCTGTATTGAATGGAGGGGAGGATGGTGGGGTGATAATTGGTGTGTACTGTATTTCACGGAGGCGAGTTCAGTAGGCTGGTAATTTCTGAGTACTGTATTTCACGGAGGAAAGGACTGTAGGCTAGTCGTTGGTGGATACTGTATTACACGGAGGGGATGACGGTAGTCTCATAATTAGTTGGTACTATATTACACGGAGGGGAGGATGGTAGGCTGATAATTGGTTGGTATTGTATTACACGGCGGGGAGGACGTTGGGGTGATAATTGGTGGGTACTGTATTGAATGGAGGGGAGGATGGTAGTCTGGTAATTGATGAGTACTGTATTACATGGAGGGTAGGATAGTGGGGTGATAATTGTTGGGTTCTGTATTACACGGAGGGGAGGATGGTAGGCTGCTAATTGGTTGGTACTATATTACTCGGAGGGGAGGATGGTGGGGTGATAATTGGCTGGTATTGTATTACATGGTGGGGAGGATGGTGGGGTGATAATTGATTGGTACTGTATTACATGGAGGGGAGGATGGTAGGCTAGTAATTGGTACTGTATTTCACGGAGGGGAGGACGGTATGCTGTTAATTGGTTGTTACTGTATTACACAGAGCGGAGGACAGTCGGCTAGTAATTGGTTGGTACTGTATTACATGGAGGGGAGTACAGTACCCTGGTAATTGGTGGGTTCTGTATTGCATGGAGGGGAGGATGGTGGGGTGTTAATGGGTTGCTACTGTATTACACGGAGGGGAGGACGGTAGGCTAGTAATTGTTGGGTACTGCATTACACAAAGGGCGGACAGTAGGCTGATAATTGGTTGGTACTGTATTACACGGAGCGGAGGACGGTGGGGTGATAATTGGCTGGTATTGTATTACATGGAGGGTAGGATGGTGGGGTGATAATTGTTTGGTACTTTATTACACAGAGTGGAGGACAGTTGGCTAGTAATTGGTTGGTACTGTATTACATTGAGGGGAATACACTAACCTGGTAATTGGTTGGTTCTGTATTGCATGGAGGGGAGGATGGTGGGGTGATAATTGGTTGTTACTGTATTACACAGAGGGGAGGACGGTAAGCTAGTTATTGGTGGGTACTGTATTGCATGGAGGGGAGGATGGTGGTTGACAATTGGTGGGTACTCTATTACATGGAGGGGAGGATGGTAGTCGGGTAATTGATGAGCACTGTATTACACGGAGGGGAGGACAGTAGGCTGATAATTGGTTGGTACTGTATTACACGAAGGGGAGGATGGTAGGCTAACAATTGTTGGCTACTGTATTGAATGGAGGGGAGGATGGTGGGGTGATAATTGGTGTGTACTGTATTACACGGAGGGGAGGATGGTAGGCTGATAATTGGTTGGTACTGTATTACACGGCGGGGAGGACGGGGTGATAATTGGTGGGTATTGTATTGAATGGAGGGGAGGATGGTCGTCTGGTAATTGATGAGTACTGTATTACACGGAGTGGAGGATGGTAGGCTGGTAATTGGTGAGTACTGTATTGCATGGAGGGTAGAATAGTGGGGAGATAATTGGCTGGTATTGTATTACATGGAGGGGAGAATGCTGGGGTGATAATTGGTGGGTACTGTATTACATGGACGGGAGGTTGGTAGGCTAGTAATTGGTTGGTACTGTATTTCACGGAGGGGAGGACGGTATGTTGTTAATTGGTTGTTACTGTATTACACAGAGCGGAGGACAGTCAGCTAGTAATTGGTTGGTACTGTATTACATGGAGGGGAGTACAGTACCCTGGTAATTGGTGGGTTCTGTATTGCATGGAGTGGAGGATGGTGGCGTGTTAATGGGTTGCTACTGTACTACATGGAGGGGAGGACGGTAGGCTAGTAATTGTTGGGTACTGCATTACACAAAGGGCGGACAGTAGGCTGATAATTGGTTGGTACTATATTACACGGAGGGGAGGACGGTGGGGTCATAATTGTCTGGTATTGTATTACACGGAGGGGAGGATGGTGGGGTGATAATTGGTGGGTACTGTATTACATGGACGGGAGGATGGTTGGCTGGTAATTGTTGATCACTGTATTACACGGAACGGAGGACGGTAGGCTGCTGATTGGTTTTTACTGTATTACACAGAGAGGTGGACGTTAGGCCAGTAATTGGTGGGTACTGAATTGCATGGAGGGGAGGATGGTGGTGTGATAATTGGTGGGTATTGTATTACATGGAGGAGAGGACAGTAGGCTGATAATTGGTTAGTACTGTATTACATGGAGGGTATGATGGTAGACTGGTAATTGATGAGCAGTGTATTATACGGAGGGGAGGACGGTAGCCTGATAATTGGTTGGTTCTGTATTACATGGAGGGGAGGACAGTAGGCTGATAATTGGTGGGTACTGTATTACACGGAGTGGAGGATGGTAGGCTGATAATTGGTTGGTACTGTATCACACAGAGGGGATGACTGTAGGCTGGGAATTGCTGAGTACTGTCTTACACAGAGGGGAGGACGGTAGGCTGATAATTGGTTGGTACTGTATTAGACGGAGTGGAGGACAGTGGGGTGATAATTGGTTGGTACTGTATTACACGGAGGGGAGGACGGTGGGGTGATAATTGTTTGGAACAGAATTACACAGAGGGGAGGACAGTGGGGTGATAATTGGTGTGCACTGTATTTCATGGAGGGCAGGACAGTAGGCTGGTACTTGCTGAGTACTGTATTTCACGGAGGAGAGGATAGTAGGCGAGTAATTGGTGGATACTGTTTTACACGGAGGGTAGGACGGTCGGCTGATAATTGGTTGGTACTGTATTTCACGGAGGGGCGGACTGTAGGCTGGTAATTGATGAGCACTTTATTTCACCGAGGGGAGGATGGTAGGCTGGTAATTGGTGGGTGCTGTATTGCATGGAGGGTAGGATGGTGGAGTGATAATTGATTGGTACTGTATTACACAGAGCGGAGGACAGTAGGTTAGCAATTGGTTGGTACTGTATTACATTGAGGGGAATACATTAACCTGGTAATTGGTTGGTTCTCTATTGCACGGAGGGGAGGATGGTGGGGTGATAATTGGTTGGTACTGTATTACACGGAGGGGAGGATGGTAAGCTTGTTATTGGTGGGTACTGTATTGCATGGAGGGGAGGATGGTGGTTGACAATTGGTGGGTACTCTATTACATGGAGGGGAGGATGGTAGTCGGGTAATTGATGAGCACTGTATTACACGGAGGGGAGGACAGTAGGCTGATAATTGGTTGGTACACTATTACACGGAGGGGAGGACAGTAGGCTGATAATTGGTTGGTACACTATTACATGGAGGGGTGGACAGTAGGCTGATAATTGGTTGGTACTGTATTACACGGAGCGGAGGACAGTAGGCTGGTAATTGCTGAGTACTGTGTTACACGGAAGGGAGGACAGTCGGCTTGTTATTGGTGGGTACTGTATTGCATGGAGGGGAGGATGGTGGGGTGATAATTGGTGGGTACTATTACATGGAGGGGAGGATGGTAGGCTGGTAATTGATGAGCACTTTATTGCATGGGGGGAGGACCGTATGCTGATAATTGGTTGGTTCTCTATTACATGGAGGGGAGGACAGTAGGCTGATAATTGTTTGGTACTGTCTTACAGAGGGGAGGATGGTAGGCTGGTAATTGGTTGGTACTGTATTACACGGAGGGGAGGATAGTGGGGTGATCATTGTTTGGTACTGTATTACACGGAGGGGAGGTCAGTGGGTACTGTAGTTCACGGAGTGGAGAATGGTAGACTGGTAATTGATGAGCAGTGTATTACACGGAGGCGAGGACGGTAGGCTGCTAATTGGTTGGTACACTATTACATGTAGGGGAGGACAGTGGGCTGATAATTTTTTGGTACTGTAATACACGGAGGGGAGTACGGTAGGCTGATAATTGGTTGGTATTGTAATACACGGAGGGGAGTACGGTAGGCTGATAATTGGTTGGTATTGTATTACACGGAGGGGAGGATAGTGGGGTGATAATTGGTTGGTATTGTATTACACGGAGGGGAGTACGGTAGGCTGATAATTGGTTGGTATTGTATTACACGGAGGGGAGTACGGTAGGCTGATAATTGGTTGGTATTGTATTACACGGAGGGGAGGATAGTGGGGTGATAATTGGTTGGTATTGTATTACACGGAGGGGAGTACGGTAGGCTGATAATTGGTTGGTATTGTATTACACGGAGGGGAGTACGGTAGGCTGATAATTGGTTGGTATTGTATTACACGGAGGGGAGGATAGTGGGGTGATAATTGGTTGGTATTGTATTACACGGAGGGGAGAATGGTAGACTGGTAATTGATGAGCAGTGTATTACATGGAGGGGAGTACGGTAGGCTGATAATTGGTTGGTATTGTATTACATGGATGGGAGGATCATAGTCTGGTAATTGATGAGCAGTGTATTACACGGAGGGGAGCACAGTAGGCTGATAATTGGTTGGTACTGTCTTGCATGGAGGGGAGGACGGTAAGCTGACAATTGGTAGATTCTGTATTTCATGTAGGAGAGGATGTTGGGGTCGTAATTGATGAGCACTGTGTTGCCTTGAAGGGAGGACAGTGGGCAGCTGAACGCAAAGTGCATTTTCCGAGCATTGAATGGACGCGTCCAACGTGTGCTGTGTCACCAGCCTCTCCTTCCCGAATCACCTGCCCTAGCTCCCTCTCTGGCTCTGCTGACTGATTTATGGGAAGAAACAAACACTACCGATGTTGCAAAAAATTGGAGGGAAATTTTCATTCTAAAGATGGTCAGATGTGATGATTTTTGAAGAGTTGATGTGAGACGGAAGAGGAGTATTCTCGGCCTAGTCCTTTGGACAGTCCTGATAAGTTTAATAATGAAGAATTTCAATCTTCTGAGTCACTTTACTGCACTTTACCTCCTTCTGCAATTGGAAGGCTCAGAACTACAGCAGCGGCCCAATATCTCCTGTTGCTCCACAAGAAGCCCACCAGCCTCTTCTGGGTCCTGGAGACAAAAGCAATGGGTGGGACTGAAGTAATCAGCTGGTACCATATTTTTACAATGAAAGCTGCTTGTCAATGGATTTTCCATGAATAGGTGACCAGAGTTGTCCTATTCCACTGTGACAAACAACGTACAAATACAGCAATGGCTCCAGCAAAACTGAAGAGACACTTAATTACAGATCACAGCCATATAACACATAAAAGTGCTGATTATTTTCAATGACTATTGGAATCTTGAAACAAACAGATTAAAGCTTTTGAAAATAAAGTCACAGTCAGTAAAAACCTTCAGCAAGCAAGTTACTGACTAGCTTTAAGACCAGTTCACCTGAGAATGTTTGAAAAACTGTGTGAAAACCTGGACAAAGAGCACAGCAATCTCCTGCTTCATACAGAAATCCGGTGGTTTAGCAGAGGAAGAGTTCCAATAGGGTGTTTGAACTGAAAGGTGAATTGCAGGAGTACTTTCAAAAAAAATAGTAGATTAGATTTTCCTAAGTGCTTTGAAGATGAAGATTTGCTGCAAAAAACTAGCCTACTTAACAGATAGATTTCATCATATGAGCCAGTTAAACAAGTCTCTGCAAGGCCCTGGAGAAAATGTTTAACTTCAAATGACAAGATTCTTGGATTTAAATGAAAACTGAATCTTTGGAAAAATCATGCTGCAAAAGGAAATCTTGAAGTGTTTCCACTGCTGCTTGGGCTTGAGATTGAGGAATGATATCAGAAAGTCTTGAGTCTTATTGAAGACCATGTGGAAGAACAGCAGAACAAAACTGAACAGTATTCTTCCACCCTTTCTGCATGAGTGTATGACTGGGTGAGGGACCCTTTCTCTGAATCTTTTGCTCAGCTTGAGAACTTGACTTTGAGAGAAGAGGAAGAACTTTGTGAGCTGCTCTCCGATCATTCTCTCAAGATGAGATTTACTGACCTGCCCCCGGACAAGTTCTGGATTTCTGTGTAAGAAGTGTATCCTGCCGTTCATAGGAAAGCAATGAACATTTTGCTGCAGTTTTCATTGTCTTACAGGTGTGAGCAAACTTTTTCTTGTTTACCAAGCATCAAGAGCAAGGATAGGAATTGTCTCATTTCAGTAGAAGCTGAAATTCATGTGCGCTTATCTCAAGTTCAACCCAGAATCGAAAAATTTATTATGTTTGCCTTGTGAGTTTTTAAAATTAATTAAAGAGAAAGAAAGAGTAATTTCAAGAAAGGTAAACAAAGCTTAAATATTTTCCCCCCAAGAAAGCTTGACTAAACATTCATTCACTACTCTAGAGAGCATTAACTATTATTTTTGGGTTATTATATCTACAACTTACTGATCACACCAATGTATTGTGAGCTCTAGATGTAAGATTTTTTATGCATGAGTTCCCTGAGACCTGAAAATTATTTCAAGGGTTTCTCCAGGGCAGAAAGGTTGAGTAAGGCTGCTCTTGGACCCCTGCTCCTCACCAAGAAGGCAAAGTTCCTGTAACACAAGCACTTACAACAGATATAATCATTTTGGATACAATGTTCACTAACTTCGACTGTAATGGCAACATCTCTAGTCCTATTTTTACATTCATTTAATTAATTCAGTAAATCAGCCTGGTGTTTTAATTGCACCAAACAAACTAATTAATTTTGTTCCCCTGATTATAATGGTGGCATGTTGTAATTACAGTTTGTTGGTTTTAATTTTAATGTCAAACTCCTTGTGACTGGATGGACGCTGCTAACACAAACCTTTGCAAAAGACCCACTGTTGTGTCATTGAAATATTTGTACTCCACACAGTACACTCTCCACCTCTAGCTTTGGAGATTGATGTTACAAAATTAAGTTTATCAGCAGTACAGTGGATTGCCTATATCTGCCTGCACAATATTTGAAGCTGAACTCATTTCACCTGAAAATCTCCAGAGTAGGGAGAGTCCACAAATATCATGGATTTAATTTAATTTCTGATCCCTGTTGATGATTCAGAAAGTTTCTAAAACTTCAGAAAGCTGTTCCTCTGTATTATGTCACCAGGTTTGAGATAATATTAGTTATAAAAACTGATGTGCACTTTTGAGATTTTGTGTTCAGGTCTCTACTTTCCTCAGGCGTAATTGAAGAGCATAAATGCTTCATAATTCAGTGCACCTATTTTGCTTTCCATTAGAGTTAATTGAGAACAAAGACTATTCAGTAAACAGTTTAACAGTAAAACCTTCTCCTGAATAAATGATTGTTATTTTCTTTCATTGTCAATGTATAATTAATATCAACAGCGACTTCAATACTCTAAGCAGATTAATGATGCAAAATACTTCCAACGTTTTACTGCGTAAGAGATCTGAACTGGTTGCAAAGAGTGTAAAAACTTTGATTCTTTGTAAAGTTGTCTTAAATTGGTTTATTCCATCAGTCTGAGAGAAATAAACAGATTTAACAGATTTGGAAAGCGGCCAGTGAGTGAGTGGGCCAGTGAAGGAGTGTAGATTTGAGGCTTTGACTCGAGAGGCTTCGATGAGAAGAGGCGGAGGACGAGTTTGTTCCCAGTTAGTCTTTACAATGCCTCCTGAGATGGTGATGTGTGTCTCCTGTGAGATGTAGCAGTCTTGGGGGATCTCACTTCTCCTGCAGTCAGAGAAGTGCATGCAGCTGGGCGATCTGGAAGACCGTGTGAGGAATCTGGAGCAGCAGCTGGATGACCTTCGACTCATAAGGGAGAATGAGGCAGTCATAGATGAGAGCTACAGGGAGGTAGTCACACCTAGGCTGCTGGAAGCAGGTTGTTGGGTGACAGTCCGAGGGGGGGAAAGCGAAGGAGAGTAGACAGGTAGTGCAGAGCACCCCTGTAGCCATTCCCCTGAATAATAAGTTTACCATCCTGGATACTGTTGGCAGGGACGACCGAACAGGTGTGAACCACGGTGGCAGGGCCTCTGGCACTGAGTCTGACCCTGTGATGCAGAAGGATGGGATGGAGAAGAGGAGAGCTGTCATCATTGGAGAGTCAATAGTCAGGGGATCAGACAGGAGATTTTGTGGATGTGAGAAGGACACCCGCATGGTTTGTTGCCTCCCGGGTGCCAGGGTCCAGGATGTCTCTGACCGGGTGCATGACATCCTGGTACCAAGTTGGGACCAACGACATAGGCAGGAAGAGGGATGAGGTCCTGAAGTGTGAGTTTCGGGGACTAGGCAGAAGGCTGAAGAACAGGACCTCAGGGGTGGCATTCTCAGGATTGCTGCCAGTACTACGTGATGGTGATGGTAAGAATTGGAGGAGCTGGCAGTTGAATACGTGGCTGAGGAGTTGGTGCAGGGGGCAGGGTTTTAGATTTTTGGATCATTAGGATCTTTTCTGGAGAAGGCAGGACCTGTACAGATTGGATGGGTTGCACCTGAACTCGAGGGGGGGCAATATCCTTGCAGGTAGGTTTGCTAGCATGGTTTGGGAGGGTTTAAACTAATTTGCAAGGGGGATGGGACCCGAAGCGATAAAGCAGTGAAAGAAGTGCGTGGAGTAAAGCCAGATCTAACATATATAGAGGCTTTAAGGAAAGAGAAGTAGAGTAAAGGGTATAAAGGTAGTAAGGAAGAAGGGCTAAAGTGTGTGTACTTCAATGCAAGAAGCATCAGGAACAAAGGTGATGAACTGAGAGCTTGGATATATACATGGAATTATGATGTAGTGGCCATTACAGAGACTCGGCTGGCACCAGGGCAGGAATGGATTCTCAGTATTCCTGGATTTTAGTGCTTTAAAAGGGATAGAGAGGGGGGGAAAGGGGAGGAGGGGTGGCGTTACTGGTCAGGGATACTATTACAGCTACAGAAAGGGTGGGTAATGTAGCAGGATCCTCTTTTGAGTCAGTATGGGTGGAAGTCAGGAACAGGAAGGGAGCAGTTACTCTACTGGGGGTATTCTATAGGCCACCTGGTAGCAGTAGGGATACCGTGGAGCAGATTGGGAGGCAGATTTTGGAAATGTGCAAAAATCACAGGGTTGTTATCATGGGTGACTCTAACTTCCCTAATATTGACTGGCACTTGATTAGTTCCAAGGGTTTAGATGGGGCAGAGTTTGTTAAGTGTGTCCAGGATGGATTCCTGTCACAGTATATTGACAGGCCGACTAGGGGGAATGCCATACTAGATCTAGTATTAGGTAATGAACTGGGTCAGGTCACAGATCTCTCAGTGAATGAGCATCTGGGGGACAGTGATCGCCGCTCCCTGGCCCTTAGCATTACCATGGAAAAGGATAGAATCAGAGAGGACAGGAACATTTTTAATTGGGGAAGGGCAAATTATGAGGCTATAAGGCCAGAACTTGCGGGTGTGAATTGGGATGATGTTTTTACAGGGAAATGTACTATGGACATGTGGTCAATGTTTAAGGATCTCTTGCAGGATGTTAGGGATAAATTTGTCCCGGTGAGGAAGATAAAGAATGTTAGGGTGAAGGAACCATGGGTGACAAGTGAGGTAGAAGAAGGCAGCATACATGAGGTTTAGGAAGCAAGGATCAGATGGGTCTATTGAGGAATATAGGGTAGGAAGAAAAGAGCTTAAGAAGGGGCTGAGAAGAGCAAGAATGGGGCATGAGAAGGCCTTGGCAAGAAGGGTAAAGGAAAACCCCAAGGCATTCTTCAATTATGTGAAGAACAAAAGGATGACAGGAGTGAAGGTAGGACCGATTAGAGATTAAAGTGGGAAGATGTGTCTGAAGGCTGTGGAAGTGAGTGAGGTCCTCAATGAATACTTCTCTGCGGTATTCACCAATGAGAGGGAACTTGATGACGGTGAGGACAATAGGAGTGAGGTTGATGTTCTGGAGCATGTTGATATTAAGGGAGAGGAGGTGTTGGAGTTGTTAAAATACATTAGGACGGATAAGTCCCCAGGGCCTGACGGAATATTCCCCAGGCTGCTCCACGAGGCGAGGGAAGAGATTGCTGAGCCTCTGGCTAGGATCTTTATGTCCTCGTTGTCCATGGGAATGGTACCGGAGGATTGGAGGGAGGTGAATGTTGTCCCCTTGTTCAAAAAAGGTAGTAGGGATAGTCTGGGTAATTATAGACCAGTGAGCCTTATGTCTGTGATGGGAAAGCTGTTGGAAAAGATTCTTAGAAATAGGATCTATAGGCATTTAGAGAATCATGCTCTGATCAGGGACAGTCAGCATGGCTTTGTGAAGGGCAGATTGTGCCTAACAAGCCTGATAGAGTTCTTTGAGGAGGTGACCAGGCATATAGATGAGGGTAGTACAGTGGATGTGATCTACATGGATTTTAGTAAGGCATTTGACAAGGTTCCACACAGTAGGCTTATTCAGAAAGTCAGAAGGCATGGGATCCAGGGAAGTTTGGCCAGGTGGATTCAGAATTGGCTTGCCTGTAGAAGGCAGAGGGTCGTGGTGGAGGGAGTACATTCAGATTGGAGGGTTGTGACTAGTGGTATCCCACAAGGATCTGTTCTGGGACCTCTACTTTTTGTGATTTTTATTAACGACCTGGATGTGGGGGTGGAAGGGTGGGTTGGCAAGTTTGCAGATGATGCAAAGGTTGGTGGTGTTGTAGCTAGTGTAGAGGATTGTCAAAGATTGCAGAGAGACATTGATAGGATGCAGAAGTGGGCTGAGAAGTGTCAATTGGAGTTCAACCCGGAGAAGTGTGAGGTGGTACACTTTGGAAGGACAAACTCCAAGGCAGTGTACAAAGTAAATGGCAGAATACATGGGAGTGCGGAGGAGCAGAGGGATCTGGGGGTACATGTCCACAGATCCCTGAAAGTTTCCTCACAGGTAGATAGGGTAGTTAAGAATGCTTATGGGGTGTTAGCTTTCATAAGTTGAGGGATAGAGTTTAAGAGATGAGATGTAATGATGCAGCTCTTTAAAACTCTAGTTAGGCCACACTTGGAGTACTGCATCCAGTTCTGGTCGCCTCACTATAGGAAGGATGTGGAAGCATTGGAAAGGGTACAGAGGAGATTTACCAGATGCTGCCTGGTTTAGTATGCATTATGATCAGAGATTAAGGGAGCTAGGGCTTTACTCTTTGGAGAAAAGGAGGATGAGAGGAGACATGATAGAGATGTACAAGATATAAAGAGGAATAGACAGAGTGGACAGCCAGCACCTCTTCCCCAGGGCACCACTGCTCAGTACAAGAGGACATGGCTTTAAGGTAAGAGGAGGAAAGTTCAAGGGGGATATTAGAGGAAGGTTTTTCACTCAGAGAGTGGTTGGTGCATGGAATGCACTGCCTGAGTCAGTGGTGAAGGTGGATACACTAGTGAAGTTTAAGAGACTACTAGACAGGTATATAGAGGAATTTAAGGTGGGGTTTATATGGGAGGCAGGGTTTGAGGGTCAGCTCAACATTGTGGGCTGAGGGGCCTGTACTGTGCTGTACTGTTCTATGTTCTAAAGAATTCAACATTTTAGTAAATTGTCTCCTGGTACAGCAGTTAGTGGCTGCTGTCTGCAACCCAAGGGACACAGTTTCAGGTGCTGTCTGTGTGGTGTTTGCATGTATTGTCTCTGACTGCGGTACTTCTTCCAGGCATTCCCTGGGTGCTGAAAGGTGGAATGGCTACTGTGAATTGTCCCTTCTTATAACTTCACAGCAAAAATCATCAAAAGCATTTTGACAGCATGTGTGAGAGAGAATGGTCTGCATGGGTATGGTGAAATAAGGAAGGGCAAAATAGGCCTATTCCTCTCTATAGCCGCTGCCTGACCTGCTGAGCTCCTCCAGAATTTTGTGCGTGTTACTGAGGACAAATGGATTTGTTCCTTTAGGACTCACCATTGACCTGATGTACTGAATGATCTTCTTCTGTTCACTAGAAGGTTAATGTTATGAAAACTGGTATGATCATGATTACTGAAATTTATTATCTTGTTCCTCTATTCTCCACTCTGAACTTTCACTTCTTCCCGCCTGACTATTACCTCCCCTGGGTCCCCTCCTCCTTCCCTTTCTCCTGGTGTCAACACTCCTCTCCGATCAAATTCTTTCTTCTCCAGCCCTTGACCTTTCCTACCCTCCTGGCTTCACCTATCACCTTCCAGCTCGCCTCCTTCCCCTCCCCCTCTCCCCACCTTTTTTATTCAGGCATCTTCCCCCCATCCTTTTCAGTCCTGAAGAAGGGTATCAGGCTGAAACATCGACTATTCACTTTTTTCCATAGATGCTGCCTGATCTGCTGAGTTCCTCCAGCATTATGAGTGTATCACTTTCTATTTCCTATTGCTTTGTTATATTTTAAAAGGGTGTGTTTTTCTTTCACCCCTCCCCCACCTCACCCCATCTCCATTTGGTTGGTGAAAATGCAGGATTCTCCAATTTGCTGGTAGTTATAATCCTGCATAAAATCATTTTTGGAAGGTACAATCATATTGCAAGTTGTTGTGGACATATTATAGACATAATATGGCTTTAATCTCTATAAATTGCTAATAGAGTCTTAGACTAATGCAGCACAGATACAGACTATATAGTTCAATTAGCCTGTGCCAACTATGATGTCTACCCAGATGGTCCCCAGTTTCCAGCACTTACTCTGTAGTCCCCAAGTGCTTCTTAAATAATGTTATTGTCTCTACCTCAACCACTTGCTCTGGCAGCTCATTCCATAATATATTTGCCACCCTCTGCATGAAAAAATTGCTCCTTAGGTCCTTTATAAATCTTTTCCCTTTCATCCTAAACCTATGAAACTTTCCTTACTCTGGGGAGAAGACTGTATCATCCACCTTATCAACGCCTGTCAGAATTTTAAGCTCTTCTATAAGATCATGCTTCATTCTCCTACATTACAAGGAATAAAAACCTAGTCTGGCCTACCTCTCCCAATAAGACAGGCCCTCTGGTCCTGGAAAGATCCTTGTAAATATTCTCTGCACTCTTTCCAGTTTCACCATTTATTTTCCTATGGCCAAATGGCTACCGTGCACCAAAACTGTATTATAACCAAACATTTCATGTCAGTGGAAACTGGATAAAGTTTCCCTTATTTTGCTTCCAGTCTGTCAACTTCAAGACCATAACTGCGAATGTTATTGTTTACATTACTTAAGTTCTCAAAATGATCTCAATGTAGGACTAAAGATTAGAACTTCAATAGTTGCCCAAAGTAAGACAGTCATTATTTCAGGCTAAATCAGAAACTTAAAAGTTTCCTCTAAGTCGGGGGTCGGCAACCTGCGGCTCCCGAGCCATTTGTGGCTCTTTCACCTCTGTGCTGCGGCTCCCTGTGGCTTTGGGAAATAATTGGTCAGTATTTAATTAAAATGTATTTTATGTTAGTTTGTTAGCTTTTGAAATGTAATTATGGTGATCTTGTACAACCTAAGTGTAGCGACACATTTCCTGCCACATCCGAAACGGCTCACAATTAGCCAGCATTCCGGCTAAGGGAGATAGCCTACGGGGGTTTGTGAGTACGCGTCTTTTGCAGCATCTGCGTCCATGGGGGCTGGGTTGAGGGAGGCTTAAAAGCAAGGCTGTTTAGTTCGAATAAAGCTATCTTTGACTGCAGTTTACTGACACCGCTACAACGTGTTTTTATCGCTGGCTGTCCAGACGGAAGGTGCTGAAACGCTTTGTCGCGTGTCTGGAAGAAGTGAAAACTTTCCTGGGCAGCAAAGGGCTCACCTTTCCTGAGCTGGAACAGCCAGAGTGGCTGGAAAAGCTACACTTCATGGTAGACATGACAGCGCACCTGAACACGCTGAACACAGCTCTTCAGGGGAAAGGACGTACAGCCCTGCACATGTTGGAGGATGTTTTGGCATTCGAGCGCAAGTTGACAGTGCTTGCCAGAGATTTACAGAAAGGCACTTTGTCTCACTTCCCCAATTTGAGAGAGTTCAAACAAGGTCACGACATGATAATTTCGGAGTATTTACATTCTGCAATCATCGCAATGCAAACATCGTTTGGGAAACGCTTCTGTGAGTTCAGAGAGGAAAAAAACACATTATCCTTCCCGGTCACTCCCTTAAGCATCGATCCTTCCCTACTGAATACGACTGCATTGGCAGGTGTGAGTCAACCTGATCTTGAGATGGAACTGGCCGACATAGCCGACAAAGACATATGGGTGTCCAAGTTTAGACGCTTGACAGCAGACCTTGAAGATGTTGCCCGACAGAAGGCCGTTCTTGCTCAGAAACACAAATGGAGTGATATTGAAAACCTCACAGATGACAGCTTGCGATCCTGTGTAAAGATGAAGGTGACATCATACAGCCCTGATATGCAGACGCTGTGTGCTGAGGTCCAGGAGCAGAAATCCCATTAACCAAGTATGATAAATATTTTAATTGCCTATTATTTTACTTATATTCATATTTTTTCATTGTTCAGTGAAATAGTCCTTTCATTTTTCAGGATGACAGCTGGCTGACGTTATTTTTGGTTTGCTGCTGGCGGAAAATTTAAGTTCGGCGTTTTTCATAAATACAAGAAGGACTCAAATAGACATTGAATATTTTACTTAAAAGTAACTTTCAACCCAACGTCTTTTTTTCGGAGTTCAAAATGTTTTTGTTGCATGCAGAAATGTAATTTCGTTTTCTCTGCAGGAGTTCATCAATTTCATAAATGCAACACATTATAGTTTGTTTATACATAGCATAAAGGCAAAAAAAACGTTGTATGCAGTGTTATTTCATTTTAAATGTCAAACGGGTTTTGCGGCTCCCAGTGTTTTCTTTTCTGTGGGAAACGGGTCCAAGTGGCTCTTTCAGTGGTAAAGGTTGCTGACCCCTGCTCTAAGTGAACTTAAGTTTTGGCAAAGAATTAATTCATTAAGATACCGGACATGCATAATTTTACCCTGCTTCTCAAGGCAAAAATCTCTGAATAGAAGCACTTTGTAAAGGCAGGGAGCATTGTTCTGGGATTATATCTTTACCAAAATTTGATAGAAATTAATAATAGCAAAATGCAAAAGTTCAACCAAAATTTTCTGTGCAAACCTGAAACTTGCAGAATATTCTTATTTTGAAGTAGAATTTCCCAACCCTGCAGTGTGATAAGTAATGAGGACTGATTTTGAAAGGCTTGCCTATTTCAAGTTTTTATTTTCCATAATTCAAAATATAAAGCAGGGAAAGCAGTATTTTCTTCGAGCCTGATCTTTGTAAGTATGTATTGCTGGACATATTTTAATATTTAATGGTTAGTTAATCCCTTGTTTCAGTATTGTAATCCTTCTGGTATTCAGCCAGATAAATGAGTTAGTGCACCCAGTACATTTTACAAGAGCTATCATTGGTAATTATTGGATAATCAGACCCCATTAGAAAATGCTTATGCCTCCCTGGCTGCTGGCATTTCCTGATTGCGAGAACTCTTTGGATGATGCAGACTGCCGCACGGCCATGCCATTTCCTACAACTTCCTGCAGGCTTCCAAATGTTGGGCCAAGAGTTGGCCAGTGCAACCTAACTGCTATCTAAGAGTCAAAGCACTTCAAGCCTCGTTCCCGGAACTTTCCTAACTCACACTGCTGCCGGGGATATTGACCACAGGCCTCCTGGAATAAAAGTTCAAAGTTAATTTATTATCAAAGTTCATATATGTCACCATATACTATCCTGAGATTCATCTTCCTGCAGGCATACTCAGTAAATTCAAGAAACACAGTAGAACCATTGAAAGACCACACTCCACAGGATGGACAAACAATGTGCAAAAGACAACAAACTGTGCAAATACAAAAGAAAGATAATAATAAATAATGAGTAATAAATATCAAGAACATGAGATGACGAGCCGGTGAAAGTGAGTCTATGTGGGAACTGTTCAGTGATGGGGCGAGTGAAGTTATCCACTCCGATTCAAGAGCCTGATGGTGAGGGGGTAATAACTGCTGACCCAATCACAAACGAGAGAAAATCTGGAGATGGTGGAAATCCAAGCAACACAGACAAAATGCTGGAGGAACTCAACAGGCCAAGGCAGCCTCTATGGGAAGGAATACAGTAGACATTTTGGGCTGAGACCCTTCATCAGGACGCAGGTGGGGTCATCATCAGGAAACTGGTGGTGTGAGTCCTGAGGATCCTGTGACATCTTTCAGACAACAGCAGTAAGAAAAGAGCTTGGTGTTGGTGGTGGGGTCCTTGATAATGGATGCTGCTCTTCTGCAAAAGCACTCTGCATAGATGCGCTCAGTGGTGAGGAGGGCTTTGCCCATGATGGACTGGGCCGTATCCACTTCGTTTTGTAGAGTTTTCCATTCAAGAGCATTTGTGTTTCCATACCAGGCCATGATGCAACCAGTCAATATACTTCCCATCGCACATCTGTCGAGGTCTTTCAATGTTTCAGAAGACAGGTTGAACCTTCACAAACTTCTAAGGAAGTAGAGGTGCTGCTGTGTTTACTTCATAACGGCACTTAGTGCTGGACCCAGACAGACCCCTGTCGAGGAATTTAAAGTTGCTTTGATCCCCCAATGAGGCCTGGCTCGTGAACCCCCAGTTTCCTCCTCCTGAAGTCAATACTAATCTTGGTCTTCCTGATAGTGAGTGAGAAGTTGTTGTTGTGGCACCACTCAGCCTGATTTTCAATCTCCCTCCTATATGTCACCACCTTTATTCGGCCAACAACAGTGGCACCATCAGAAAACTTAAACATGACATTGGAGCTGTGCTTAGCCACACAGTCGTAAGTGTAGAACAAGGGACTAAGCACACAGTCTTATGGTGCACCTGCGTTATGGAGATCGTGGAGGAGATGTTATTGCTTATCTGAGCTGACTGAGGTCTGCAAGTGAGGAAATTGAGGATCCAATTGCGCAAGGAGGTATTGAAACCAAGGTCTTGAAGCTCACTGATTATTTTTGAGGGAATGATATCATTGAATGCCGAGCTGTAGTCAATAAAGAGCATCCTGATGTATGCATCTTTGCTGCCCAGATGATCCAGGGTTGAGTAAAGAGTCAAAGAAGTGGCATCTGCTGTGGACCTGTTGTGATAGTGGGCAAATTGGAGCATATCAAAGTCACTTCTCAGGCAGGAATTGATATGTTTCATCACCAGCCTCTCAAAGCATTTCATCACAGTTGATGTAAGTACTACTGGATGATAGTCATTGAAGCAGTTTACCATGTTCTTCTAGGGCACTGGTATAATTGAAGCCTGCTTGAAGCAGGTGGGTACGTTAGACTATTGAGGTCACCTCCTAGGGTGAGTATCACCTTCTGGCCAGCAGGTGGCATCTCAACTTTGGGCCTGAGGGATGCATTCCAAGCATTAACTTTGTGCAAACTACACAGACACAAGGGACTGTATTGAGAAGCATTTGAAGAGCCTCTGGCAAAGTGAGGACCAACAGGCCAGGATTGGCAATTAAATTGTGCAGTTGCATAATATTAGGGACAGGCCATCATTATTTTAAGCTCTTGCTCCATTTTTTGGCCAGTTGGTATGTGTTACAATAAGCCCTTTCAACACTATACTAAAGGTACAACATCTCAATAATGAATTTGGTGTTTTACACACTATAATCATGCTAGTTCTGTGAAAAGGCAGATTTCAGGAAATCCATTAAAGTTTATGCAAAATCATTGTTATTATGTTTCACTCATGCTGCAGGTGAAATACATATAAATCTTTTCCCACTTAAACCTGCATTAATTAGACACCAAGTCTGAATTCAAATGTACTTCAGCGTATGCTGAATTCAATCAGTCTCTAATTATCTATTGATTTGTAGACAGCTCCGCTGAAAAATGTTAGTGGCAGTCAGATATTGCTTTCATAGGTGTAGGAAATGATTAATTCTGAAAATGCTACCTGCTGTTTCAGTCCACTGTGAAAAATATTGAAGAAGTGGAAAAGATTCAGAGGAAAGCAATAAAAGACAATCCCAGTTGTTAGGTTATTAAGCTAGAAGGATAGGTTGAGGCAATTAAATCTATTCTCAAAGGGAAAAAGATTATTGGAGATAAGCTTATGTTTTTTAAATTACTGTAGAATAGTAGGTTGAATTTAAACAGTAAATGCAGGAAAGAAGAATAACAGGATATGGCAACAAATAACGAAGCCTCACACTAAACAATAAGAAGGAAACCATCAAATAAAGAAACATTAATTTGAGGGACTATCCTGGAACAGTAAGACAGACCCCATTGATATGCTCAGAGGGGAATTAAATTAATTCCTCATTCTACAAGAAGCAGAGCAATAACTTATGGAACAAGAAGAAATGGTAACATGGTAACCATGTCATGAAAATAGAAGCAGATCACAGAGTGAAATGGATGGCTGGAACCCTTTCATATTCTGACCCTTTTCATGTTCTTATGGTGATCCTCCTGTCAAATTGCACAAAGCAAAATGGAAAGTACAGTCTGCCCTCTCTAAATATCAGATAGAAATTAAGTGAAATCAGATGTTCTTCCAAGGTGAGAATTATGTAAACTGTTTTGAATTATGATGATTGACTGAGACAATAAAGAAAATGCTGAAGTAACTTAAAATGAAATTGGAAGATACTGGATACAACATATCAGGCAAGATGATTGGGAAGTGAAACCCCATTAAATTTCAGATTGATGAAACTTTCTCAAAATTAGGAAAGAGAGAAAACAAGCTGGTTTAAGTGACTCTGGATATCCAGTCATTTAAAACTAATTTGTTTCATTCTCCTCCAATTCTGGTGAGGAAAGCGCGACCAGAAACATTATCTCAGTATTTTTTTATTTCCAGGTTCTCCCTCACCAGCTGAGTGTCTCTAATATATTTTGTTTGTATTTTGAATTTCCAGCATTTGCAGTTTTCTTTTGGTTTTCCCATATGACTGAAATAATTTGATTGATTTGTGGTAAATTCCAGCAACTTAGATAAACAGGTGCATCAAGTACACTAAAAAGGTGATGAGTAAGCCATACAAATATTACAATAATACCAATGTTTCCTGATAAGTGTAAGACTCCAGGTTGACATATACTTGGAAGAGTCTCAACTTATTTTTAACAAAATGCTGCTTCCCACCATGCTCCTCACCATTCAGTATTTTAAATGGTATGCAAAATTTTACTTAGAATACAAGAATAATTGATCTAGGAGATGGGATTTGTACTTGTATCGAGGTGTCTGCTCAGAATGGTGCACAGTATTTTTGGGGAGTCATATAGCACAACAACAGAGTTAAAAGCCATTTGGCTCACTGGATCCCTGCAAGATAGTTATTATATCGACTCTACCTAGTATTAGTCACAAATATCTTTAGTCTCATCTCAATTGCTTTGTACAACATCTTACATCTTAGTAAAATTGGAATATGAGAATGTGTAAAATGAAATCCTGATCAAGCATTTAAGAACTGATATTATATAATTCAAATCACAGTATAAATAAACAATAACCTGGAACCATTTTACTCTGTGATCTGCATCTATTTTCATGACTTGGTTACCATGTTACCATTTCTTCTTGTTCCATAAGTTATTGCTCTGCTTCTTGTAGAATGAGGAATTAATTTAATTCCCCTCTGAGCATATCAATGGGGTCTGTCTTACTGTTCCAGGTTTTTTTTTGATGGTTCAAGAGAGATGAAGGGAGAAGACGCCGGAGAGAAGAGATGGAGATTTGACCTGGAGCGGGACTGTGATTCAACGAAGCCCAGGATGGGAAAAACCAAATTTCCCAGAATGCCTGACACTGAGGCCCTCTTGGAGGATGCTCCAGAAGACCATGAAGAGGAGTCGGGCTTACCTGCTGGGGTACTGGTGGGGCCAGAACTGCAGAAGCCCTCGGTTGTACAGGTGAATAGGATGGCAGTGATTGTCAGGAACACTATGAAGAGGGAGGACACCTTCAAGCAGGGGATGCCCTGGTACATCTTTTTACAGTGATGGCAATGTCTAGTGTCCCTGTGAGACATGCCGGGGAGAAATTCCCTTCAAAAAAGGGGAAGTTGACTGCTGAGTCATTCAACTTTGAGGACTCGCTGGTACCTGTGGGTTGGAAGAGGAAGTTGATAGAGAAGAGTACGTACACAATGCTGGAAGAACTCAGCAGGTCAGGCAGCATCCGTGAGAAAAGAGTAGCCAACGTTTCGGGCTGAGACCCTTCTTCCAACGTTGTGTATGTATTCTTTGATCCACAGCATCTGCAGTTGTATTTTTGTGAGTTGATAGAGAAGATGTTGAAACTGGAAGGTGTCTTTTCTACTGACGAGTTTGATGTGGGTTGTTCCAAGAGCACTCGCCACACTATCCGGGTGACTGAGGACACCCTGTTCAGAGAAAGGTTGCAACAACTGGCCCCGGCAGAGGTGGAAGATGCTCAGCAGCATTTGTGGAGGCTGAAGGAAGCTGGGATCATCACTGAGTCCAGAAGAACCTATGCATCCCCAATTTTAGTGGCCAGGAAGGAGAATGGAAAGGTATGGATTTGTGTTGACTATGGGACTCTGAACAGGCATATAGTCCCCAACCAGTATTCGGTCCCAAGGATCGAAGATGCACTGGCCTGTCTAACTGGTGTGAAGTGGTTCAGTGTACTGGACTTGAGGAGTGGATATCAGATTCCTATAAGTGAGGCTGACAACGAGATGATAGCATTTATATGTCCACTGGGATTCTTCCAGTTCGAAAGGATGTCCCAGGGCATATCAGGAGCCCCTACGACTTGCCAGCATGTCATGGAGAAAACGGTGGAGGATATGAACTTGTTTGATCTCATAGTGTTCGGGTCTACCTTGGAGGAACATGAAGCAAGACTACTGAAGGTACTGAGACACCTGAAGGCTAAAGGTTTAAAATTTTCCCTGGACAAGTGCCAGTTCTGCAAAATGTCTGTCAGCTATGTTGGGCACATAGTCTCAAATGTTGGGGTAGCTACAGATCCGTCTAAGACAGGAGCAGTGACCACATGGCCAAGGCCCCAGACTGTGAGCACTTTGCGCTCATTCCTTGGGTTCTGTGCTACTATCGGAGATTCATGAAGGACTACGTGAAAGTGAATCACCCTTTAAATTAGTTTCTGTATGGTTACCCTCCCTTGGTGAAGAAAGGGAGGAGTACAAAAGGAGAGGAAGGTAAAGAGTATCTTAGCCCTTTGGAGACTTTTGGAGCGAGATAGAATGCAAAATGTGAAGAGTCCTTTCAGTTGCTGATGGAGCTGCTGACACAAGCACCTGGCTGGCTTTTGCAGACCCTCGATTGCCGTAGGTACTGCATACTGATGTCAGTAGAGAGGGCTTAGGGTTTGCCCTGTATCAGGATCAGGGCACAGGGTTGAGACCTGTTGCATTTGTCGGCTGGAATCTATCACCCCCTGAGAAAAACTATCCCACACACAAGTTTGAGTTCCTGGCATTGAAATGGGCAGTGGTGTCAGTGTCCGGTCCGGAACCGCATTCTGGGTTTTGATCCGGTCCGGGGGCTCCGGACTCCGGGTCCTGCAGTTGTCCCTCCCGTCACCCGTGATCTAGTTAGGACCCTCCTGGTTCAAGGAGGCACACCTGTAACTCATTGAGCTGCAGATGTTTATAAGGGGCCTTGGGACTGGGGCCAGGCGGGTGCTCGTTTTGTTCTGTTTCCTGTTTCTCCGCCGGCTCCAAACTCTTCTCTAGATTCTGTTATCCCGCCCGGGCTCAGACCAATTCTTCATCATGCTTCTCTGTCCGTACCAATACTGCCAGGTTGGTCCGCTCTCCCACCTTTCTTTCCATGAGCTGGTCCCACTTCTCCACTCGGTTTTGTTTTTTGCGCAGTCGCGCTGTCTGCCGGCCGTTTCCGAATTTTCCCGCTGTCATGGCTCTTGTGTTGATCAACCTGGACCTATGCCCGTTCCTACCCCTTGCCCCTGTCAGGTACGTCTGGCCGACCTGCCGCGGCCCAGCAGTGGTTCTGCCCGTTCCTACCCCTTGCCCCTGTCAGGTACGTCTGGCCGACCTGCCGCGGCCCAGCAGTGGTTCTGCCTGTTCCTATCCCTTGCCTCCATCGGGTGGATCCGGCTGACCCGCCGTGGCCCGGCAGGGTTTCTGCCCCCTCATTCTCTTCCGCCCAAACCCTGGGATAGTGCACCGCACCCGCCTAGGGGTCTGTGTCGTGCCCAGGCCTCCGGTGTACCCCTACCGGGGATACACGCGGCCTGCTCAGGGAGGGCTCTCCACTAGCCTATCACCACCTAGACCTGTCCGTCTGCCTGTCTGCCTGAACCCCAGGAGCCTGCCTACCTGACTGGAACTTCGGGAACCCGCTCTGCGCTAACTGCTGGAACTCGGGGACCTGCCTGCCTGAACCCCGAGGACCTGCCTGCCTGAACCCTGAACCCCGGGAGCCTGTCTACCTGAACTCGAACTTTGGGAGCCCTCTCCACTTTGCCTGCCTGCCTGAACCCCGGGGACCTGTCTGCCTGAACCCCAAGGACCTACCTGCCTGAACCCCAAGGACCTACCTGCCTGAACCCGGGGACCTGAATGCCTGAACCCCAAGGACCTACCTGCCTGAACCCCAAGGACCTGTCTGCCTGAACCCCGGGGACCTGTCTGCCTGAACCCCAAGGACCTACCTGCCTGAACCCCAAGGACCTACCTGCCTGAATCCTGGGAGCCTGCCTACCTGACTTCGAACTTCGGGAGCCACTCCGCTCCACCTGCCTGAACTTCGGGAGCCACTCCGCTCCACCTGCCTGAACTCTATCTGCCTGAACCCCAACTACCCTTAAGTGCCATGGCATCCCCATCCTGTCCTGCCCCTAGTTCTTCAGTGCCTGCGTCCTGCGTTTGGGTCCATCCGGCCCCTCCTGACAAGTGGTGGATAAGCTGAGTGACTACCTCAATGGTGCCAAGCTTGAGGTGAAGACGGGCAACAATCCCCTAACTTATATCCTGACCCCGGCAAAACTAGAAACCACAGACCATTGGTGGTTGGCAGCATTGTCTGCCTATTATTTCAGCCTGAAGTACCGGCCAGGAAGTAGGAACGTTGATGCTGATGCTTTGTCCTAACATGCGTGTGAAGGACTGGACAGGGACAAAGAGTGGGAGAGTATTCCTACCCTGGCAGTGATAGCTATGTGCCTGTTTTCCATCACGGTGAACGCAGAGGAAGGGCGAGGGCAGGATTGAGTGGTAGATCAACTGGGAGCTTCCGATGACGCCATCCCACAAGCTTACTGTAACATGACTGCTCTGAAGACAATGCAGGTGCTGGAATTGAGTCCTGGGGAAGTGGCAGCTGCTCAGTGAGATGACCCGGGCATCAATACCATTTGCTCAGCGGTCGAAAAAGGAGACATGGCCCAAGCAGAGAGGACAAAACACGCTGTGGTGTCTCAATTACTGAGAGAATGGCCCAGATTGGAGTTGGTGAACCAGATTCTACACCGGGTCACATCACCTCCGGACCAGCCTCATCATTGCAAGCTGGTTCTGCCTGAGAAGTATCAGAGGATTGTGTTGAAGTCACTTCATGATGATTCTGGGTATTTGAGAGTTGAATAGACCTATGGATTGCTCAGAGATCGGTTCTGTTGGCTCAGATTGAAGCCAGAGGTCAAAGAATACTGCAAGTCATACATTCGATGCATAAAGAGGAAGACGCTGCTTACGAGGGCAGCTCCATTGTCCCACTTGCAGATTGCAGGGCCCCTTGATCTGGTGTGCATGGATTTCCTGTCAGTGGAGCCTAATGCCAGCAGCATGGCAAATATCTTGGTCATCACGGATCACGACACCAAATATACACAGGTTCTCCCTACCAAGGACCAGAGGGCGTCTATGGTGGCCAAAGTGTTATGGGAGAAGTATTTCATTTATTCTGGCTTTCCCAGGCAGATACATAGTGATCAGGGATGAGATTATGATAGTAGGCTCATACATGGGTTCCTGAGCATGTTTGGAGTTGAGATGTTGAGGACTACGCCTTATCACCTGCAGGGTGATCCCCAGCCCGAGAGATTTAATCAGATTTGGCGAGACATGCTCAGAACCTTGGAGATCAGCAAAAAGAACAAGTGGAGTCAACATATTGGACATCTGGTCCACTGCTACCACTGTACACAAAATGGTTACTCATCGACCTTCTTTTGGGACTGGTGAGGAAGATCTACTACCAAAGACTTATCTGAAGTAAGTGTCTGGTATGAGAAGAGAGCTGAAAAAGGCTTATGAATTAGCCAAGCAGATTCAAGGAAATATGAAGAGGTGTGATCAAAAGATAAGGTCTCCCAACTCATGCCGGGAGACCGAGTCCTCATAAAGAATTTGGGGCTACCTGGGAAGCATAAGCTTCCTGACCACTGGGCAGCTATGCCCTATGTAGTGGAGAGTCAGGTGCCAAACGTACCAGTTTTCTGGGTGAAACTAGAGGATGGAAAGGGCCTGTCAAGTTTTTCCATCAGAGCCACCTTCCACTCTGGGACAAGAGGTACATGTTGACCCAGAGCCTGACCTGAACCCTACACCTTGTAAAAAGACTCTGCAGTGATGTGGAGAGACTGAAGGACCAGCGCAGGAAAGATTAGACCGGCCCCTGCCGCTGAAGGGGATACGGACTCAGAGGATGAGGAAATGGGGGTGCGGTACGTGCTGCCTTTTGCTAACTCCCCACTAATTGAGGAAGAGATTCCCAACCGTTCCCACGTTGAGTCAGGTGAAATTGGGGGTCTACCTGTGGACAGCCTGGTGTTCAGCGGGACCATGAAATGGATGAATCGGGGCTTAGCCAAGTGGCAGAGGGGTCTGAGTTGCAGGAGTGCATGAGTGATAGACCAGGGGAGGTCTCACCACATAGACCAGGAGTATCCCAGGGATTGTCTGAAACTGAAGAAGTAGATGATGGGGTAAGGAGGTCTCAAAGAATCAGGAGAACCCCAGATAGGCAGACCCCCGATATACTTCTCCCATAACACATTGGCCACCATGGACACCCTCTGATCCTTGGTAGGGAAAAAAACTATTTTTTATCCAAATGATAAATAACCTTCTACCAATTAACTTTAAATCTGCATTCCCTTATTATTGTCTCCTCTTCCAAGGATAGACAGATTTGATGCCAGGAAGATGCTTCCCATGGTTGGAGTGCCTACAGTTGGTTCACAGTCTCAGGTCAAGACATTCAGGAGTGAGCTGAAGAGAAATATCTTCACCGAAGTTGGTGAACCTGGGCCACACTACCACAGAAAGCTGCAGACACCACGTCACCAAATTTTCATTAATGGGGGAGGCAGATAGATTTCCACAACCAAAAGGCATCAGTGGAAGGGTAAGGGCATGGGAATATGGTACTGAGAAGGATGATGTGCTATGTAGGTATTGAACAGTGGAACAGGCCCCAGGGACTGCAGCTCCTATTTTCAATAATCCTACATCAAACTCCATTGATTGGCACTGGGGGTGCACACAATCTCCCCCGGTCCTAATCAACGTTCCATACTGCTTCTGTGAATCCCTGAGCCCATTACACTCTGCATGTCCGACGGATGTGTATGGTCCATGGGGATGTGTTCACATAGAGGGGAGGGTGGCGGGAAGATGGGGAATAGGAGTGGGGCAGGGGCTGTGTGTGGGGTAAGGGGGGCTACAAATACCAATTGCAAATAGTTGTTCTTAATCATGACCTGTGTTAAATCTAGTAGTCTGTTTTATCACTTCAAGGCATGATTAAATTGTGGTAATCATCATCAACCATAGAATTGTTGACTCAATCCAGACATTTAAAAAGCCACTTATTACTGGATCACTCAACACCTGTTTCCACCCTCCACTTGCTCAGTTTTCCTGAAACTGCCCTGTTGCAACATTCACCTGTTCCAGAGTATATATTCCTAACTTTCAGAGAATAGCATTAAAGATAAGTAGTTTATCAAATGTCAGGCTCAATTATTCACTAGATAAACATTACACACAAGAATAAAATGTTCACAAAATGTGAAAATTACCTGTGAATCATGAATAAACCTGCTCCTGTGAATTAGGATTAATCACCAGCAGAATCAATTGTTAAATTCTTGGGAAAATGACAGAAAACTGTATGTTGAGATGTAATTTTTCCACTGAAAACCTCGTCCTCACAATTCTTTAGAAAAGATTATGGGACTTAATTGGTAGGTTATTGGGACAGCATTCAAAGGCATGTCGATTCAGAGCAGCACACACAAAATGCAGGAGGAATTCTGCAGGTCAGACAGCATCTATGAAGCTCCTCCAGCATTTTGTGTGTTGCTCAAGATTTCCAGCATCTGCAAAATCTCTTTTGTCTCTGTTGATCTAGTAGTTTGAGTAACCTCCAACTTTAGCACAAGGGGAACTTAAATTCAAATAAACAAAATTATCTGGAATGAAAGAACTGACCTTGGTACTCCTCTTCCTAGCAGGCCTTCAGGAGGGTCCAGAGAAGGAACACAACAATTATCCCAGGAATGAAAGAGTTAAATTATGAGGTGCATTTGATTGCTCTGGGCCTGTATCACTGGAGTTTAGAAGAATGAGAGAAGATCTCATTGAAACCTATCTAATATTGAAAGGCCTAGATAGAGTGGATGTGGAGAGGATATTCCTTACAGTGGGGGAGTCTAGGACCAGAGGGATGATTTGACGGGCCGGATGTCCTAATTCTGCTCCCTATGTCTCATGATCTGATGGATCAATGAAGCCGTACTTCCACTCCGTCATTTTGGCATCTGAAGTGGCTGGAGGCAATGTGATGGAGCAGGTGGTTGAGGATAGATGGGTAGTTTGCAAGGCGGTATAGCCCAAATTTATTTACCACATGTCCATCCACCCACCCATGCAAGCACACAGACACTCCTCTAATCCCAAGACCAAATGTCTCTAGGCCTCTAGCCTCCAGTGAACTCAAGAATTTGCAAGCTTTGAGCCTTTGACCTTCCAGGTAGACTCTCAGTGATGGGTGCTCTTGGTTCATGCCATTTTCCTCTCAGTACCATCCTGAAAGCTTATTTTCCACCTTGAAGGTCATGGCACAGAAGTCCTTTTGAGTTAGTGGGATATTCCATTTTTTTCCAAGGAAGCCGTGAACAAATCCTTCAAGCATTTCCTCTGCTCACCTGGTATTCTTCTCTCTTGACACAGCTGGAGTATTTTTCATGCTCCTGGTGTCTGGCACGTGAATGACATTGCCTGCCTGACCAAGCTCACTGGATATACTATTACAGGAAAAACAAGCAAGAACAAATTACTTAGTAGATACAGCCATTCCAAGCACACTGAACATACAGAAATCAGTAAGTGAAAAACACCAGAAACATGCTGAACTAAAAGAGGAAATTGAAAGACTAAGGAATATGAACAGGGTATACATTGTCCCAATAGTAATATCTACAACTGGTATCATCCCACGGTCATTACAAAATATCATTAAACAACTAGGCCTACAAAGCAATATTTATGTAAATTCTCCACAAAAAGCCACAATACTATACACCGCTAGAATAGTCTGTAAGTTTATAGCAATTGAGAAATGAGTGTGCCTGGTTATGCCTATACCTCAGGTTTTTCCGGCTTGAGCTGATTAAAAATAAAAATGCTAATAAATAAGCAATGAATATCGAGAACATGAGATAAAGAGACCTTGAAAGTGAGCCCGTAGGATGTGGACAATGAGTCAACACATGAACACTGCCTTACTACTTTTGCTCTCTTTTTGCATTGCTTATTTAATTTACTTTCGTATTGTGATTTATTGTAGTCGTTACGTATTGCACTGTACTGCTCCTGCAAAATATATTTCATGACATGTCAGTGATACTAAACTAGATTCTGATTCTGAAGTGCAATGAAAATCATGATCAATTTAGCAATGGTCTTCACACCATACCATCCCTGGTTCTGTCACTTGCTAGGCCATTGCATATTATGTATAATAGTTCAGGTCAAAACTGTGTTTTGCCTTATAAGGAAAATAGAGTTATGATTAACTCTCTCTATAATTTTTGCCAAATTACTTAGAAGTAATGTATAGAAACTTATTAATCCTTAACAAATCCTATGATAGTTGATCAAATTTGCATCTATAAATAATTTAATTTTCCTCCTATGTAAGAAAAAATAAATTTAAATCAAAGTTTAATGTCTTTTCAAATTTGCCAGGGTCTTTGGTTTACCATCTGGAAACCAATAAATCACAGTGAGCTGTAAAAAAAAAATGGCAGATTGCCAATGATTTTATTTAATAGTTATTTTTTATTGCTTGGGTAGTATCTTTACTTGGATAGATTAGTATAATTTGGAGCAAATTAGCAATCTAAACAGCTCTCCTTAATTAGAGAGAAAAAAGTGTGGTTCAGTATAAGTATCCAAGTGCAATAGAAATATATATGGTTCTTGTTTGCCCTCAGACAGAAATTTCAACACTATCAGGATTGGATTCTAAAGTAAAAGGAAAAAATTGTGATTATATTACATTGAATGTAATAAGTATTATATGAATTAACATTTGACTTAATATGGGTCACTGCTGATTATTTTCACTATCATGAGCATAAGGATTATTTTCACATATTTGGGATCACTACCTTCTCAAATAACCTTTCAAGGAAATACTTCTGAAAAAGTGAAAACCAAGTCAAAGTCCACTCTCAAGAGAGTCATTTTACATAACTGCATAAAATTATAATACTCAAAACTACTTTGGTGGAAGTCAATTTTGGGAATGCATTTATTAAAACCATCATGAAATGGGTAATTTGCACTTTATATACCATTAATAAGTATTGTTATGGGAAATGTCCATTTATTAATTATACCAAGCAGAATTTCATATTGGTGAAGACATAAATGTGTTACTTTGCATGGATTTTGCATTTACTTCCCTGGCAATTCAGGAACACTTGATGGATGGACTAAGACATGGTAAATGGCTTCATTTGTTTGTAGATGATCTTTCAACTGTATCTTAACTGCAATAAATTAGTAAAAAGCCTATGCTCTATAAATGTAGAGAAGCAATTGATGCTTAGGTGAGCACAATGCTAAGATTTATTAATGCATTTACTTGATCTCTTGAGAATGTGAACCCTGCTTCAGGAGGTTAATCCCTTCTCTCAACCATTCCAAATTATATCAAATTGTTGCTATGAACCAAAGTGTAGGACAATAATATTAGTCTTTCCTTAATCAGATTCCCTTGGCCAGGTTTGACTGCTGCGTAGCAATGTACCATACCATTAATTAAATGCGTCAATCTATGAAAAACTGAATCAACAAAGTTCAGCTAATTATAACCACAAATTATTATGGGAGTTTTATGGAGAGCAGGCAACTGTGCTTGAAAATATTATCACTTATTTCCTGGAAAGAAGAAAACCCACTGAATTCCAACATGTTGGTCCATGATCACATCTTACTGCCGCAATGAAGTCCTCTCAGGTTGGAGGAGCAGCACCTGAAATTCTGCCTGGATATCCTCCAACCTGATTGCATGAACATTGATTTCTCTAACTTCTGATAATTTCTTCCTCTCCCCTTCTCCTTTTTTTCATTCCTCTTTCTAGATTCCCCTTCCTTTCTCCTCAACTGCCCAACTCCTCCCCCTGGTGTCCCTCTTCCTTCCCTTTCTCTGATGGTCCATTCTCCATTTTTATTCGTTCTGCTTCAGCCTTTTCCATCTATCACCTCCCAGCTTCTCACATAATCCCTCTCCCCCACCAACCCACCTTTCCCTCACCTGTTTCACCTATCTTATTTTGGCTTCTTTTCACATCCTTTCCAGTCCTGATGAAGGGTCTTGGCCTAAAAGGTTGACTGCTTAGATGCTGCCTGACCTCCAGCATTTTGTGTGTGTTTTTCTATATTTCCAGCATCTGCAGAATATTTTGAGTTAACCAAAAATAACAAATCTTGGTAGTTATTCAAATGGTGAAAGGTTAGCAACAATTAGAATTTGAAGAGATTTATGGGATTCATATGCAGTTATCACTAAGCTGTAGTCTATCTTATAAACCAAACTTAATCAAAACAGGCCAATGTGGTGTTAGTGTATTGTATTAAATTATTATTAGTTATTTTTTCTCACCTCAAGATTTGTAAAACCTGAGGTACAGGAATAGCCAGGCATGTTTGTTTGTCAATTGATAGGAACTTACAGACTATTCTAGTGGTGTTTAGTTTTGTGGATTTCCAAAGATTTACATTGATGTTGCTGTGTAGCCATAATTGCTTAATGTTATTGAGTAGTACCTTTGGGATGACACCAGTTGTAGATATTACTATGGGGACAATGTATACCCTGTACAATCATGCGCTGAAGTCTTTCAATTTTCTCTTTTAATTCAGCAAATTTCTGGTGTTATTGATGTCTATAAGTTTGAGTGTTTGGGATGGTTATATCTATTAGATAAGTTGTTCTTGCTTGTTTATCCTGTATTATTATACCTGGACTGTTATTATGGATTGTCCTATCTGTAATAACTCATCAGTCATAATATAATGTGGTATTCTGACTCTATAACTGGATCAGGCTTCTATTTATAATAAGGTGTGACTTCATTTATGAGAATGTATTTTAAAGGATGAATAATGTTTGCCACTTGATTGTGCCTGTGTAAGTAATCAGATTGTGTTAAACTGCTACAGGATCCTGCTATGTGTTGGATTGTTTCTGATTTTTCTCAGCATTTTCTACATTTATCATCTTGAACTTGTTGGTCTATTATTCTGCATTTTTGATAACTTTTTTTTTGTGTTAACCATCTGATCCTGTATTGCCACAATGAACCCTTCTGTTTCTCGGAAGAGGTCTGCAACTCTGAGCCAGGCATTTGATGCTTCCTTGTTGAAATCCAGTCTTCTCAGATCATGGGGATGTCTTCCATGGAAGGCCCTGCTCTTCAATCGGTTAACTTTTTCTTCAATAGTGATAATGCCTTAATTTTTCTGAGTTGTGCTCTCATTTAAATTTAGTGGGGTATACTTCTTATCAGAATTACATATGCTTGTGTGGATTGGTGATTCCTGTTTTTGTTGATAAAAGTATATCCTTAGAAGTTTTATTTGACCATTGTGTAGATTTTTAATGTCTGTTATTCCTCTTCCCCTTGTGTGCTAGTCTAAGCACATTCCAATGTACATAATGTTTCCTAAAATTATTATTATTATTGTTCTTTATTATTAGAATGCTATAATATAAAACAGAAGAAGATTTGCTACAGCTGAACAGACCACATCTGGAGTTTTGTATACACTTCTGGATACTTAACCTCTGAAAATAGTACAGTGGATTCTGGTTAATTGGGCCATTGATTAATTGGGGCAGCCACTTATTTGGGACAACTCATAAAGAACAAAAACTAATTGAGAAAATAGCCAGGATTTCATCCATTTATTTGGGGCACTATGCCGCTTAATTCGGACAGGACACTGTTTGCTGACAAGTTTCTAAATTGCCTCAGTCACGTGCACTTGTGTGGCTGTTAGACACTACACTGTGCTTAAAGCAAACAATTTTTAAATAGCATCAGTTCTGTGTGTTTCTGTTCAAAAAGCTGTGATTTTTGTCACTGATAGTTGGTGAAAAATAAGCACTAAGACAATTCTGAACTGTCCTGTTCACTGCAGTTTCAAGCATTCAGCCTTCGAGATACCAGAAATGGCCAGGAGCAAAAATTTCACTACTTCAACAGGTTAGGAATCACAAAGGTGTCAACCATCATCGTGAATGTTACAATGGAAATGAAGATTTGGAAGATGCAATCATTGAAAGAGTTGTATGAAAGTAATTTATTATCCACACTAGGTGTCTGCACTGATTTTGATCATTTACAGTCAATCGAAAGAACACAGCAGTGCACACTGGATAATTTCCTCCATCAATAAATATTAGGAACTGATGCAGTTTTATCATACTGTAGTACTATTGGGAGTATTCTAATTTGTTTTAAATACATCATTTGTTAATCAGTTAAATGGTAGTTTGGCTGTTTTATACCTTTTTAACTATTTCCATGAAACCTTTGCTAATTGGGGTAGCCACTAAATTGGGTCAAAATGTGCTGGTCCCAATGTATCCCAGTTAATTGGCATCCACTGTCTATCAATCTCTCAAGGTGAGCATCATAGTTTCACTAGAATGTACCAAGACATCAGTGCTTAGATGATAAGGACGTTGTAAACAGTCTTTTTTTTGTCTAATATAAAGGTATATGTGGCATTTGATTAACCTTTTCAAAGGAGATGTCTAATGTACTCTTGCTATTCTATGCTTAATTAAGATTCAAATGACTTTGCCATCACAGTTGATAAACTGACAGGACAAAGAAGGAATGAAGCAGGATAAGGAAGATTTTTATGCAATTAGGGAAGCAGTTGTTCTTTAATTCTGCTTCAGTTGTCCTGCTGAAGGGTCACGGCCTGAAACATCGACTCTACTCTTTTCCATAGATGCCGCCTGGCCTGCTGAGTTCCTCCAGCATTTTGTGTGTGTACTTTAATTCTGAATAGTTATGGCAGAAATAGAAATTGTATGGAATTTATCTCTAAAATTAAAATATTGTGAAATCTGGTACCAAAATATCTGGAACTTGCATTATGATGGAAAATTCTGAATACTTTAGAAATACTTGTTACAGCAAATTGAAATCTGAGTGACTTTTTCATTCATGTGATGTAAAGGGAAAAAATCATTAAGGAAGTGTAAAGTTGGTTTTGACAGTTCTGAGCCAGCGCTGATCTGAGTTGACAAAGTGATATTGATGTTCTGACATTCATTTATTTTAATTTGACTGGGCTATAGTCTTGTTCAGCACAATATGACGTAACTTCCCATATGCAAAGGACATGGTCACATGTTAAAATCTTACTATTTTTGTTCAGCTGAGAAGTTGTGGATTTCAGAATAAAGATTAGAAAAAATAGTGTAGCTTTCTTTAAGTTACAAATAGTGTCCAAGTGAGTTATAATATTGCGTGATAGCATAGGAAGCCCCACAGAGTTCTGACTGGACTTGTGTTCTTATCTGTAGAAAAGTAGAAGTTTTCAGAGCCAGTTATAAAATTGGACACCTGCATTTACAGCACAGACACTTTTCAATAGACTAGCAGGCTGCTCTGTATGATGCAGAGATGGGAAAGAAAGGCCAGATTTGAGGCTATATCATCTAGGATATGTAATAGTCTAAAAAAGCCATTGACTTGCGTAGGCTTAGAAAATAATAGAGTGATAAAATTACAGTGTAATAAACTTAAACATCTTTCCTACATCGTTTCCTTTTGTTTACTGCAGAGTGTTGCTAATTCGATGCTGGTCATTTGCTAAAGGCACAGCCATTGATTGAATTCAAAACAAATCAATTGTTTTCTGGATATTAAATGAATAAAATAATCTGGATATGGGGAAGAAAATTATGTTTGAGATACAAGATCAGTAATGACCTTGTTGAATTATGTTTGAGGTACAAGATCAGTAATGATCTTGTTGAATGGTGGAGCAGGCAGGGTCAAATGGTCCACTCCTGACCGTAATTTATGTTCCTCGACAATGCTATGAGAACATTAATTTAATTACCTCTTCTCGGTTGTGGTTTGCCATTGCGTGCACTTGTTATGATCAGCATTGATTTTCCAAAATGGAAATTAACTAGAGATCTACAGCTTGAAGCATGAATTTCCTTTAAGATTTCTCAGTCCTGCAAGCAATTTTGATCATGTGGATAGTAACATAGGGAAAGTGACTCAACATGCCAGAACTCTGCAATAATAAATGGCCAACATACTTCCCTTCTCTTATAACCATATAACAATTACAGCACGGAAACAGGCCACTTTGGCCCTTACTCTCACTTGGTCCTGAACACATACTCTCACCTAATCCCATCACCTAATCCCATCGACCTGCACTCAGCCCATAACCCTCCATTCCTTTCCTGTCCATATACCTATCCAATTTTAATTTAAATGACAATACCGAACCTGCCTCTACCACTTCTACTGGAAGCTCGTTCCACACAGCTACCACTCTTAGAAAAGAAGTTCCCCCTCGTGTTACCCATAAACTTTTGCCCCCTAACTCTCAACTCATGTCCTTTTGTTTGAATCTCCCCTACTCTCAATGGAAAAAGCCTATCCACCTCAACTCTATCTATCCCCCTCATAACTTTAAATACCTCTATCAAGTCCCCCCTCAACCTTCTACACTCCAAAGAATAAAGACCTAACTTGTTCAACCTTTCTCTGTAACTTAGATGCTGAAACCTAGGTAACATTCTAGTAAATCTCCTCTGTACTCTCTCTATTTTATTGCCATCTTTCCTATAATTCGGTGACCAGAACTGTACACAATACTCCAAATTTGGCCTTACCAATGCCTTGTACAATTTTAACATTACATCCCAACTCTTATACTCAATGCTTTGATTTATAAAGGCCAACATACCAAAAGCTTTCTTCACCACCCTATCCACATGAGATTCCACCTTCAGGGAACTATGCACCATTATTCCTAGATCACTCTGTTCTACTGCATTCCTTAGTGCCCTATCATTTACATCGGTGATTCTACCAGCCCAATTTGGAGAAACACATTACTACATTTAATTGAAGTGTGAGGAGAGGCCAAATGTTCCAGTCATATGCTTGAGTCTTGAAATTCATATTGAAGTGGGAGTTGCCTATGCATTGCTACTCTTACATGGAATGGCTGTGGCAGACTAGCTACGCACACTGGCCCTTTCGAGTCAGGGTCCAAGTCATTTGGAAACAAGGCTTTAATGCATGAGAATCAATGCCCATACAAAATGGGGCAAGTATGTAGGTGAATGTAGGCACTCGCACTCACATACATATAGTCTCAGATACACTGGCTCACTGCTCACTGGCTCCTCCACACATTTACCCTCCCTTTGACCACTACCATGCACAATCCCTCCTTTCCCTGCAGAATATAGAACTCTACAGCGCAGACACAGGCCCTTTGGGCCATCTAGTCTGTGCCAAATTGTTACTCTGACTTAATCTATTGACCTGCACCCATTTCATTGTCCTCCACACCCTACCATCCATGTACTTTTCCAAATTTCTTTAAATGTCGCATTCAAACCCACGTCCACCACTTCTGCTGGCAGCTCGTTCCACTGAGTGAAGAAAGTCCCCCTCGGGTTTCCCTTAAATGCTTCACCTTTCACTCTAAGCCTATGACCTGTAGTTCAAGTATCACCCAACCTCAGTTGAAAAAAACCTGCTTGTGTTAACCCTATCTATAATTCCCATCTGTACCCCTCTATGAAATTTCCCCTCATTCTCCTACACTCTGGGGAAAAGTGTTCTAAGCTTTTCAACCTTTCTCTACAATTTACGTCCTCAAGTCTGGCAAAATCATTGTAAATTTTCTCCGTACTCTTTCGATCTCATTTATATCTTTCCTGTAGGTAGGTGACCAGAACTGCACTCAATACTCTAAATCTGGCGTCACCAACATCTTATAAACTTCAATATATTATCCCAACTCCTATACCCATTGCGCAAACACATGAAAGCCAATGTGCCAAAGATTCTCTTTGCAAACTTATCTACCTGTGACATCATTTTCAAGGAATTATGGATCTGTATTCCCAGGTCCCTTTGTTCTACCACAGTATCCTACCATTCATTGCCCAAGTCCTACTCTGGTGTGTCCTTCCGATGTGCAATGGCTCACATTCGTCTGCACTAAATTCCATTTATTAGCCTATTTTCCAGCTAATCCTGAGCTCACCCAAGGACCATACCACTAACTCTGGACCCATCTCAGAGTACTATCTACATACTAACACAACAAAAAAAAGCTTACTGGAAACTAGCTTACTAGTTATTTAGAACCCCTACCTGTGCTTGCCAAAGCTTGTTGGACCAAAGCCAAACCACTAGTACACTGGCCCACTCCAAAACTGGCTGCTCTGTTTACAGCTCCTTTCTCTTTATTGGCTCAAGTGAGACTCATTCCTGATAAGACCTGCAGTTTTCAAATGGCTCCCGCCCTGCAAGATCACTCAGTACTTCAATTACTCACTCCCGATGACACTTGCAGCTTTTGAATGGCTCCCACACTGTAAGATCACTCAGTATCTCAACCAGTGACTCACTCCTGAAAAGACATTCAGTTTTCAAATGGCTCCCGCCCTGCAAAATGTCCCTCTCACTTGCTACTGCAAACAATGACTCACTCCCGATGAGACTTGCAGTTTTCAAATGACTCTTGCTCTGCAAGATGCCACTTTCCCACTCACTACTTCAAACATTCAAAAATTATAAATAATAATTGCAGTGTAATAATTAACAGTTTAAGATGAGTTGACATGTACTGTTGATTAAAGTGTTCATACTCAACAGGTTCCATTTGTATGGGATTTTGAAAAAGGAAAATGTTGGTAGGAATAAATAAAAGTATTACTTGGCACTATTCCTGAAGTACTTGATCTATCCTTATCTTTGCTCATTTGTCAGCTAAAACGCTTAAATAGTTAGATTGGGTTGACTATATTTTCAATGCGTCACAATGAATGATTGCATCAAAGTGCTTCAACATGTGACCTCAGTTCATTTGAAATTGCCAGAAATTATTTCAAATGCGTCATAGGTTTTAAGATAAAGAGTCAGACTGCAGTATGACTCAGAACCTGCTTTAAAATGATTCATGTCTTGCCCAATATATTTCCCATTAATTTTGAGACTGATAATGAGAAAATATTATGGATCTTTAAACTGAAAAGCCAGTACAAATTCTTGAAGACGTTTTTTTCAAATACAATGGACAAGCATTGTGCATGAAGTGGAGCACGATGCACGATGAATGGGGTGAGATTAGGTTAGGTATGAGTCCCTGTGATGTTATCGGTACGAGGCTTGGATGATATTTACTCCCAAACCTAATTAACATTTGAAGGATGGTTGATGATATTACTTCCAGAATCAGACAGCGATGTCACATGAATAAACGATTTCTGGTGCCTTTGCTGAAAGTAGGGATATATCTCTTAAAGCAAAGTTGCATTATTTAACAAACAAATACTGAAAATGCTGGAATCACTCAGCATGTGTAGAAAGAGAAACAGAGTTAATGCTTCAGTTTTAAAATCCTTTGCCTAGACTGTATTCTTTACTTACACCCCTAATTAAATAACTCTTAATGCCATACAGTACTGTGCAAAACTCTTAGGCACATATAACTAGGGTACCTAAAACCTTTGCACAGTACTGTAGTAATTTAAAGAGCAAACACAAGGAAATCTGCAGATGCTGGAAATTCAAACAACAATACACACAAAATGCTGGTGGAACACAGCAGGCTAGGCAGCATCTATAAGGAGAAGCACTGTCAACGTTTAGGGCTGAGACCCTTCGTCAGGACTAACGGAAAGGAAAGATAGTAAGAGATTTGAAAGTAGAGGGGGGAGTGGGAAATGCGAAATGAAAGGAGTAGACCGGAGGGGGTGGGATGAAGCTAAGAGCTGGAAAGGTGATTGGCGAAAGTGATACAGAGCTGGAGAAGGGAAAGGATCATGGGACGGGAGGCCTCAGGAGAAAGAAGGGGGGGGGAGCACCAGATGGAGAACAGGCAAGCAACTAAATATGTCAGGGATGGGGTAAGAAGGGGAGGAGGGGCATCAACGGAAGTTAGAGAAGTCAATGTTCATGCCATCAGGTTGGAGGCTACCCAGCCGGTATATAAGGTGTTGTTCCTCCAACCTGAGTTTGGATTCATTTTGACAATAGAGGAGGCCATGGATAGACATATCAGAATGGGAATGGGACGTGGAATTAAAATGTGTGGCCATTGGGAGATCCTGCTTTTTCTGGCGGACCGAGCGTAGGTGTTCCACGAAACGGTCTCCCAGTCTGCGTCGGGTCTCACCAATATATAAAAGGCCACACCGGGAGCACCGGATGCAGTATATCACACCAGCCGACTCACAGGTGAAGTGTCGCCTCACCTGGAAGGACTGTCTGGGGCCCTGAATGGTGGTGAGGGAGGAAGTGTAAGGGCAGGTGTAGCACTTGTTCTGTTTACAAGGATAAGCGCATTGAATTTTTTCAATGATTTTAAGTTCCTTGGCCCCCTCCATCTTATTTTCACCGTGGACGTCCAGTCCCTATATACCTCCATCCCGCACTGAGACGGTCTCGAAGCTCTTCGGTTCTTTTTGGATTCCAGACCTAACCAATTCCCCTCTACCACCTCTCTCCTCCGTCTAGCGAAATTAATTCTTACTCTCAATAATTTCTCCTTTGGCTCCTCCCACTTCCTCCAAACCAAGGCTATAGCCACAGGCACCCATATGGGTCCCAGTTGTGCCTGCCTTTTTGTTGGCTTTGTGGAACAGTCCATGTTCCAAGTCTATACCAGTATCCATCCCCCTCTTTTCCTTCGCTACATTGACGACTGCATTGGCACTGCCTCCTGCATGCATGCTGAGCTTGTCGACTTCATTAACTTTGCCTCCAACTTTCACCCTGCCCTCAAATTTACCTGGTCCATTTCCGACACCTCACTCCCCTTTCTTGATCTTTCTGTCTCCATCTCTGGAGACAGCCTATCTACTGATATCTACTATAAACCTACAGACTCTCACAGCTACCTGGACTATTCCTCTTCCCACCCTGTCTCTTGCAAAAAGGCTATCCCCTTCTCACAATTCCTCCGTCTCCACCACATCTGCTCTCAGGATGAGGCTTTTCTTTCCAGGATGAAGGAGATGTCTTCCTTTTTTAAGCAAAGGGGCTTCCCTTCGTCCACCATCAACTCTGCTCTCAAACACATCTCTCCCATTTCCCGCACATCTGCCCTCACCCCATCCACCCGCCACCCCACTCGGGATAGGGTTCCCCTTGTCCTTACCTACCACCCCACCAGCCTCCAGGTCCAACATATAATTCTCCGTAACTTCCGCCACCTCCAACGGGATCCCACTACCAAACACATTTTTCCTTCCCCCCCCCCCCCCCCTCTGCTTTTCGCAGGGATTGCTCCCTACGCGACTCCCTTGTCCACTCGTCCCCCCCATCCCTTCCCACCAATCTCCCTCTTGGCACTTATCCTTGTAAACGGAACAAGTGCTACACCTGCCCTTACACTTCCTCCCTCACCACCATTCAGGGCCCCAGACAGTCCTTACAGGTGAGGCGACACTTCACCTGTGAGTTGGCTGGTGTGGTGTACTGTGTTCAGTGCTCCTGGTGTGGCCTTTCATGTATTGGCGAGACCCAACGCAGACTGGGAGACCATTTCGTGTAACACCTACGCTCGGTCCGGCAGAGAAAGCAGGATCTCCCAATGGCCACACATTTTAATTCCACGTCCCATTCCCATTCTGATATGTCTATCCATGGCCTCCTCTATTGTCAAAATGAATCCAAACTCAGGTTGGAGGAACAACACCTTATATACCGGCTGGGTAGCCTCCAACCTGATGGCATGAACATTGACTTCTCTAACTTCCGTTAATGTCCCTCCTCCCCTTCTTACCCCATCCGTGACATATTTAGTTGTTTGCCTGTTCTCCATCTCCCTCTGGTACTCCCCCCCCCCTTTCTTTCTCCTGAGGCCTCCCGTCCCATGATCCTTTCCCTTCTCCAGCTCTGTATCACTTTCGCCAATCACCTTTCCAGCTCTCAGCTTCATCCCACCCCTCCGGTCTACTATCATTTCGCATTTCCCCCTCCCCCCTCTACTTTCAAATCTCTTACTATCTTTCCTTTCTGTTAGTCCTGACGAAGGGTCTCGGCCCGAAACGTCAACATTGTTTCTCCCTATAGATGCTGCCTAGCCTGCTGTGTTCCACCAGCATTTTGTGTGTGTTACTGTAGTAATTTTATGTGTTGCACTCTGCTGCCACAAAGAAACAAAATCATGATGTTTGTGAGTGATGATAAACCTGATTCTGATATGGATGTCTATAGTGAACTAAAAGTGGGAAGGGGGTAGGGAAAGAGGGATCATGGTTGGGAAAAGAGGAAAGGAGAGTGGACGGAATGGGAAGCACTGGAGAGACATTCTGTAATGAGCAATAAACCAATTGTTTGGGATCAAATTACCTTGCCTTGTGTCTCAGAGCTGGGTTTGTCTATACTCATGCCACCCCCTACACTCCTGGCACTCCTTCTCTGCCACCTGTCCTACATCCCTGCTGCGGCACTCCACCCTCGCCAATCCTAATATTCTTTGCCTCCCTCCAGATTCACAAGTTCACTCTCTACTCCATGATAACTATGATAACCATGATAACATGATAACTATGCCTAATAAGACTTCGGCAGAGCACAAAAAAACTGCAGAAATTGCTCAAAGGCCTACCCCTCCCTTATAACTTTCCTGATAAGTCTCTAGATGTCCTAGTGGAGTATGTGGGCCAAAGTACAGTTCCTCAGCAGTAACAGCGACCCCATGCCACCAAGTAAAATTAGATGAAACAGGATGGGAGATGATGAAGTGAATTGACCTGAAATGCAAATAGTGGTTCTCCTTCTACAGATGTTGCCTGACTTGCTCAGAGCTTCTCGCAATATTTTCTCAGATGAAGACGGGAGGACATTGACATACTGGATGTGGTTACCGTGAAGAAGGAAATTAGATTATCTCATGCAGGAAACAATGTCATGTACATCTCGTTACTCACAATACAATTCTCACTCTTACGCCATCACTCTCTGTAAGGTGTTTATATGTTCTCCTCGTGACCACATGCATTTCCTCTCAGTGCTCCAGTTTCCTTCCATAGTTCAAAGATGTATCAGTTAGCAGGTTAATTGGTCATTGTGAATTGTCCTGTGATTAGGCGAGTGTTAAATAGGTGGATGGTGCAGCTTGTTTTGCCTGAAGGGCCTCTTCCATACTGTATCTCTGAATAAAGTAAGAAGTATTTATCACCACTGTCTCTTGTCAGTCTGATCCTCACAGCACTTGAAGGTGTGGGGCAGGAAGATAAATGCTAAAGAAGATATAGCTGGACTTGGTGATGGCATGGTGACTGGCTATTGATCTAGTAGGTTGGAAGTGAATTTTCCGGTTCCTTTGGACAGAGATACTTGAGATACTACCAGCAATGTGCCTAAGCAATTAGTTTACCTTACCATCTCCAAGAGCAATGCATTTCAGATTCCAACTGGGCACAATACAGGAGAATTATGTTTATAGTGAAGAGGGTGCAATGTAGGTTCATCAAGATGGTGCCTAGAATGGAGTATTTCAGTTAAGAGGAGAGCCTAAATATGTTGGGTCTGTCTTCCTTGGAGTGGAGGAGGGTGAGGGTCAGGGTTCTGAATAAGGTGTACAAGATTTTGAGGAGCACAGATAAGGTAGATGCTCGGAACCCTTTCCTTGTGGAATATTTGTAGTTTTAAGGTAAGGGGACCTGAGGAAGATTTTTTTCTCACTCAGAAGGTGGTTTGAATCTGGAGTGCACTGCCCAAGGAGTCAGTAGAGGTAAAGAATGTCACAATATTTAAGTGATATCTAGATGAGTATTTGCATTGCCAAGTATAGGAGGCTACAATCCAAGTGCAAGAAAACGGAATAATTATGGATTAGTATCTGGTGGTTAGCACAGACATGGTGGCCAAGTCATGGTGAAAATGACTTTCCCCCTGACTTAGTTTCATAACTACTGTATAAACAATACAGCACAGCTGTAGAGTAGCAAAACAAAGAGCAAATGAAGACAAAGTTTGCAAATACTAATTCATCATGGCTTCTTCAATGTTGACTTGCTTCCCTGCAATATTTATTGGTTCTGAGCTAGCTAATGAGGTAAAGTGAGCACTGCAGACTCATCCACTATTGGGGAAAGAGGTGGCTGACATGAGGGGCAGTCTGTGAGGTAGGGCAGTCATTCCTCTGCTCAGACAGGGTTTTGCTACCAGTGCATGGCCTTGAGCTTCTCAACACCATCCTTGTACTCCACATTGAGTGGGTATACGCGGAGACTCCCAAGGGTCATGGGGGATAGTGTGCTTGGAGGGAGCTTTGAGCACAAATTGCATCTTTCCCTCTATCTACCTGGCAAGCCTGCTCCGTGACAGAGCTTGGAGTAGACTTTGCTTCAGACATTTGCTTTTGTCCCTCCAACACAACTGAGTGTAACTAGAGCCTCAAAACAGAGGATACTGAGATCGGAAGATTAGGTGAACCAGTGAATGTGGAGGATCTTGTGCAGAGAGATATTTGTGGTATTTTTCCATTGCTATGAAGTACCTGCTGTAAGAATGCAGATCTCAGAGCATAAATGAGGGTAAGGGTTGTTGTGTCAAGCCATAAAGTTTATGTCAAATCCAAGGGTATGATCTTCAAACTCCCTTTTAATCAATTGGCTAAAGGCCGTCACGTGCACAAATGCAGTGGTGAATTGCATCACTGACATCATTCTTTGCCAAGCTGTAGCTCCTGAGATGAGAAGTAATGCAGGTTTCCAGGGTCTTACCAAGAATATTTATTGTGACTCAGTGGGAACAAGTTGCAGAAGCCCTATCCTCCTGAATCTTTCAGTGAAGACACCATCACTACCTTGGATATCAGCTTCCAGGCATACACAAATGCAGGAGTGTTTGCATACACTCGCTCAACCAGTGAAGCCTCTGCCCATGGATGTTGCATCCTAGTGATTTACAAATACGGAATTCAGTGCGCAAGCCAGGGCAGTACGATATGGAGAGCGAGGTGTTGCCTGTGCAGCAGGCCCCTCCCCCTCTCCACACGGCTGGTGAGTCCAAAGGAACAGCAGAGACCGATATGGTTTGGCACCAGGGGAGCTGCAGGAGTTGTCAGTCAGTAGGACTGCCTTAGGGACTCCAGCCCTGGATTGTTCCTCAGGGTTTACTCGAGAAGCTTTCACGGTGAGTGGGTATAGCTGCAAGGTAGCGGAGGTTTAAGGTTAGAGGTTTCCTTCTCCTAGATGAGCTACCAACCATGGCTGACAAGTCTCACTCTGCCTGGAGCAAATGGTTTTAAAGTGCCAGTGTGCAAGCCTTTCTCCTTTCCACTGTCAGCAGAAATGATTCCACTGGACTTAGTAGCAAAGCCACATGTGAAGGAAAGGAGCTGGACTTAGTTGTCAGAGGCTATTTGCGACGCACACCATTGGGAGCATTCAATCGGTTGTGGGAGCTCATGCCCACCACTATCCCCACACCCCTGGCTATGACAATCTTAAGGAACAAGCTCAATCAGTAAAGTTCAGATAACCTCAGTTCTAGATTGTAGTTAAACAGTTTTCCACTTGCACTATCCCCATTGGAAGTTTGTTGAGGTGAAATGCAACATTAGGATGAGGAAGACCAAGGAAAATGTTGATGTAATAACACAGCCCAATTTGATAGTGGTCTTCATGGCAATTGGTTCAGTTGTGGACTTGTTGGTTAGTATCATGGCACAGTAGCATGGTAGTTAGCGTAATACTGTTACTGGCTCATTTCCACTGCTGTCTGTAAGGAGTTTGTACATTCTCCCGTGACGATGTGGGTTTCCTCCCTCATCCTGTGGGTTAGCAAGCTAATTGGTTGCATGGGTGTAATTGGGCAGTGTAGGCTTTTGGGCAGGAAAAGCACATTACGTTGCTGTATCTCTAAATAAAATTAAATATGGAGCATCGAGCAAACCTAATGTGGGGATGAATTTCTGGGGACAGCTTTATTTGGGAAGAATATTTCACAGTCCCTCCCGAATGATCGAGACAGAGGCATTGGTGAAGCGGCTGGATCTACTTGTTGCACTTCTCATGAAATTGTTGTGTAATGAATTTGTCTTGAGGGACTGAATTTATTCTGTGATTTGGAGAGCAGATGGGAGGAGATGGTTGAGTTGACCTTGGCAATAACTTTTTCTGTGGCAGATATAGAAAGACACCAAGGTAATTACCATATTTGCATGTCTCCCTTCATTCAGGAAACTGATTAGGTGATAGATAGGAGCTACAGGTCACCCCTAAGTTGAATGAAAGAGTATCTGGGTTACCGTCATAAAAAGGAAAAGAAATGGGCAAACAGTGCAGAGTGCCCTGGTGGCCATTCCCCTCATTAATAAGTATACTGCTTTGGATATTGTTTGGAGGAGGAAACGACCTACTGGGGGAGCTACACCAACCGGGTCTCTGGCACTGAGTCTGGTGCTGTGGCTCAGAAGGGAAGGGGAGAGAAGACGACTGCAGTAATAATAGGAGATTCTATAGTTAGAGTTGTAGACATGAGATTCTGTGGACATGAACAAGACACCCAGATGGTATGTTGCCTCCCAGGTGCCAGGGTCTGGGATGTCTTGGACTGGGTCCACAACATGCTAAAGGAGGAGAGTGAGCAGCTAGAACTCTTCGTACATATTGGCAAGAATGACAGAGGTGGGAAAGGGGAGGAGGTTCTGAAGAGAGGGAGTTAGGTAGGAAGCTGAAAAGCAGGACCTCCGGAGAGTAATCTCTGGATTGCTGCCTGTGCCTCAGACCAGTGAGGATAAGTAAAGGATGATTTAGCAGAGGAACTGGTGCAAGGGGGCAGGGCTTCAGGTTTCTGGTTCATTGGGATCTCACCTGGGGAAGATACAACCTGTACAAAAGGAATGGGTTACACCTGTACCCAAGGGTGACCAATATCTTGGGAGCAGGTTTGCTAGAGCTGTTTGGGAGGGTTTAAACTAATTTGGCAGGGGGATGGGAACTGAAGTGATAGGGCTAAGAATGGAGCAGTTGGTATGCAACGAGAAGCAATGTACAATGAGACTATCAGAAAGGAGAGGCAGATGATATGGCAAAATTGCCATCAGTAGGATGAGTTACAGTGTACCATGGGGACAAAGCTCAAAAGGGTGAAGAATACAGGACTAAAGGTGTTATATCTGAATGCATGAAGTACAATATACAGAACAAGGTAGGTGATCTTGTAGCACAGTTAGAGATCGGTAGGTGTGACGTTGTGGGCATCACTGAGTCATGGCTGAAAGAACAACATAGTTGTGAGCTTAACATCCAAGGATACACATTGTATTGAAAGGATAGGCAGTTAGGTAAAAGGGGGTGAGGTGACCCTGTTGCTAAAAAATAATAGCAAATTCTTAGAGATGATATAGGATTGGAAGCCATAGAATCTTTGTGGATAAAGATAACAAACTGCAAGGGTAAAAAGACTCTGATGGGAGTTATAGAAGACCCCCAAACAGTAGTAAAAATGTGTTCTATAAATTATAATGGGGGATAGAAAATGCATGCCAAAAGAGCAATGTTACAATTGTCTTAGGGGATTTCAATATGCAGGTAGATTGGGAAAATCAGGTTGGTGTTAGACTCCATGAGGGGGATTTTCTAGAATTCCTACAAAATGGCTTTTTAGAGCAGTTCATGGTTGAACCCACTAGGGGATCAGCTATTCTAGATTGGGTGTTGTGCAATGAACTGGAAAAGATTAGAGAGCTTAAGGTAAAGGAACCCTTAGTGATCATAATATGATAGACATCACCCTGCAATTTGAGAGGAAGAATGTGAAATCAGATGTATCAATATCACCATGGAGTAAAGGGAATTATAGAGGTATGAGAGAGGAGTTGGCCAAAGTTAACTGGAAGGGGACACTAGCAGGGATGCCTGCAGAACAGCAATGGCTGCAGCTTCTGGGAGAAATATCTCAAAGAAGAAGATGTAGTCAAAAAGAGGATGACGCAACCATGGCCAACAGGAGAAGTCAAAAACAACAAAAAAGCAAAAGATAGTGCATATAATAGAGCAAAAATTAGAGGGAAGGTAGAGGATCAGGAAGCTTTTAAAAACCAACAGAGGGCAAGTAAAAAAAGCCATTAGGTCAGGAAAGATGAAATATGAAGGTAAGCTAGCCAATAATATCAAAGAGGATACTAAAAGTATTTTCAGATACATAAAGAATAAAATAAAGGCAGGAGTACATTTTTGACTGCTGGAAAATGACACTGGAGAGGTAGTAATCGTGGACAAGGAAATGGGTATTTTGCATCAGTCTTCACTGTGGATGACACTAGCAGTATGCTGAAGTTTGAGAATGTCAGGGGGCAGAAGTGAGTGCAATTGCTATTATTAGGGAAAAGGTGCTTGGGAAGCTGAGAGCTCTGAAGGTAGATACGTCACCTGGACCAGATCCTCCAGGGTTCTGAAAGAGGTGGCAGAAGAGATTGTGTAGGTATTAGTAATGATCTTTCAAGAATCACTAGATTTTGGCATGGTTTCGGAAGACTGAAAGACTGCAAATGTCACTCCACTCTTCAAGAAAGGAGGGAGGCAGAAAAAAGGAAATTATAGACCAGTTAGCCTGATCTCATGGTTGGAATGATGTTGGAATCAATTGTTAAGGATGAGGTCTCAGGGTACTTCAAGGCACATGATAAAATAGGCCAAAGTCAGCATGGTTTCCTTCAGAGGAAATCTTGCCTGATAAATCTGCAGAAATTCTTTGAGGAAATAACAAGCAGGACAGACAAAGGAAAATTGGTGGATGGTGTGTATTTGGATTTTCAGAAGGCCTTTGACAAGGTGCCACAGATGAAGCAGCTTAACAAGATAGGAACCAGTGGTATTACAGGAAAGATGACAGCATGTGAAACCTCTTTTTGCTGGGTGTCCCTGGAAATGCAGCTTGTTAGCCCCTCGCTAACAGCCACTGAACTTTATAGTGACAAACCCACCTTTCCCAGACTCCAAATGTCTAGGGTGTATATGACTTTGGCCCCACCAAATCTATGGAGTTAGAATGTCTCACCCACTGAAACCCAGTTTGTGTAATTTACTGCCCTGCAATAGCCCGTTGGTATGAAATAACAGATTGCACACTGCATACGACTATAAAGTGTATTTGTGAACGTGTGATCAGTGAGAGTTAGTAAAGAAAAGAACAGAAGGGGCCCATTTTAATTAAACAGTCAAATGTGCGCAGGTTGGAACTCAAATCTCCCAAAAGCTATATTCACCGATCCTTAGTAAACCTCCGCACATGGCTCCATCAAATTGCATTTTTCCACCAGATCGAATCCTACGATCGTTCTCTCCAACACCTTCCCTCGTCATCTCCTGCTGAACAAAAGGAGAAGACTCACACTGTGTCAGTCATAAAGCCTCTCCCCCAGCCTTCTCTAGACCCTTCTCCCCATGCCACTCTCCTGATTGGATTCCCACATTCCTAAGCATCCCTAATCTCTAACAGTCACCCAAACACTGCTTCTACAGGAAAACCATTACATGAAACACTGCAACATTAGCAGTAAAATGTTTACCAGGCTGTTACACGTGGATAGAGGACTGGCAAAGAGTGGGAATAAAGGGGGCCTTTTCTGGTTGACTGCTGGTAACTAATGTTTTGTTCAGCAAGGGATTTATTTGGGGCAACTTCTTTTTACATCATTTGTCAATGATTTGGATGACAAAATTGAAGGTTTTGGAGCCAAGTTTGTGGACAATACAAAGATATGTGGAGGGGCAGGTCATGTTGAGGAAGCAGGGAGGTTGCAGAAGGACTTAGACAGATTAGGAAAATGGGCTAAGTAGTGGCAGATGGAACACAGTGTCAGGAAGTGTATGGTCATGCACTTTGGAAGAAGGAACAAAAGTGTAGGCAACACACACAAAATGCTGGTGGAATGCAACAGGTCAGGCAGCATCTATAGGGAGATGCGCTGTCGACGCTTCGGGCCCAGACCTTTCGTCAGGACCTTCTACAAAAGTATAGCCTATTTTCTGAACAGGCAAAAACTTCAAAAATCTGAGGTACAAAAGGACTAGGGAGTCCTCATGCCAGATTCCCTAAAGGTTAACTTGCAGGTTGAGTTGGTGTTGAGGAAGGAAAATGTAATGTTAGCAGTTGTATTGCAAGAACTAGAATGTAAAAGCAAGAATGTAATGTGAGGCCTCACTTGGAGCATCGTGAGCAGTTTGGGGCCCCTTACCTAAGAAAGAATGTGCTGACACTGGAGAGGGTTCAGAGGAGGTTCACGAGAATGATTCCAAGAATTAAAGGGTTATCATATGAGGAGAGTTTGATGGCTCTGGGTCTGTACTCGCTGAAATTTATAAGAATGATTGGGGATCTCATTGAAATCTCTCTAATGTTGAAAGGCCTAGATAGTGTGGATGGGGAGAAATGTTTCCTATGGTGGAGAAGTCTAGGATCAGAGGGCACAGCCTCAGAAGAGAGGAATGTCCATTTAAAATGATGAGGAGGAATTTCTTTAGCCAGAGGGTGGTGAATCTGTGGAATTTGTTGCAACAGGTGACTGTGGAGGCAGGTCATTAGTTGTGTTTGAGGTAGAAGTTGATAGGTTCTTGATTAGTCAGGGTATGAAAGGTTACAGGAAGAAGGCAGGAGAATTGGGTTGAGAGGGAAAATGGATTAGCCATGATGAAGTGTCAGAGCAGACTTGATGGGCCAAATGGTTTAATTCTGCTCCTATCTCTTATGGTCTTATGGAAGATCAGCAAAATTATGAGGCCTTGTTATTTTGGGGTTGAGAAATGGCCTTTTTAACTTCTCATAGGTCAGTACTAGCAACATGGCTGTAATAATAGTTTGCCATATGTTTGCGTTAGGGATGCTCACATCAAGGATGAAGTCATAGTTGAAAAGGTAATTGAAATCTTCCTTTAAGCAGATGGTGACTGTTTCTGATGAGTTCATGTCCATTCTTGGCTTTCAGTATCATGGGGACAGATGTTTAGACCATAGGGACTTCTATATCTCTTAAGTATCCATGCAAGTCAAAACTGCCAGCAAGCTGCTCCGCCCTTTCCATTCACCATTTCAATACGTTCCTGTTTTCTGCCTTCAGGTGCCCACAAGCTGCTTCTTTTCATTTACATTTCCAGGTCTGTGATTAATTAACTTCTAATTTTCCCTTTCATTCTCATCAAACCAGCCACAATTCTTCTTGGAAGAGAAGCCAAGAGTATCTCTGCTTGTGATGGACTTCCAGGCAACACATAAACTTGGAGGCTTTGTAGCTCCCGGAGGCTGGGATTCAGATCATTTATTTATCATATGTACATTGAAACACTGTGACATGTTTTGTTTGCATTAATAACCTGGAATGTGGTACCAAGGTAGCATGCCGACAGTGGTCAACACAACAATAGCATGACACAGAACACAAGCTGCAACAGCAGCAACAAATGAACAACAGGGAAACAAGCTCCTTTCCACCCTACCATGACCACTCACTCACAGACACAGCCAGGCATCCAGAACCAGGACAGGCCACCTCTGGTGTCCTTGGACTTGATTCTCAAACTCAGACATTGGGCCTGGAGTTGCAATCACAGGCTATTGGCCCTCAGCTTCCAGACATGAGGACTTTGGTCTTTGACCCTTGAGCTTTGATTTCTGGACTCTCCAACTTTGATATTCTACCTCCATTATCGAGCCCAGGACTTGACGATCACAGACTTTGAACTCCAGGAGTTGACTGGTTGTCCAAGGCACCATCTGCCTTTGTGGGGTCCATGAGAATGTCGACATTGATCTTTTTGCAGCAAGACTTCTGCTTACTTTTACGTTAATGTTTCAGGGACAGAGTTGATAGAGATAACAGAGCAGATTAGGCAGCAATCGTTGGTTCCTGTCATGGCAGAGGTGATGGAAATATCTTTGTGGCCCCTCTCTCAGATGACAATGCAACCTCATAGTTGTTAGTTCCTTCACTGGTGGTGATACCATGACGTCTTTAACTTGTTCCTCTGATAAAACGGTGTTTGCTGCAACATGCCCATGCTTCACTTTGTCAAGAGAAAATTCTTGCAGATCAAGTCCTCCCAGAGGGCCATAATGTTTCCTATATGGCATTGACATTTCCCACCCTTTGGGGCATGAACCAGGATTTTTGCTAGTCATGTACAGAAAACAGTACCTGGGCAATATCACTACCTGTCAGTACCTCCAGTTGAACTTTGTCTTTTTATGTGTTTTCCCCCTAGCCATTAGTCTGAGGTTTTGTGTTGCTATGTGTTCTTGTTTGTTTTCATGCCCCATGTGCTCCTGTCCCCGGTCCTGCTCTGAGTCCTGTATTATTGTGTACTCCGTCTCTCATCTGTTTCTCCTTATTACCTGTTTTGTTCACACTTGTGTCTCATTGTGCTCCACCTATCATCTGCCTGTCTGTTTATTGCTCAGTGTATTTCAGTCCTGTGTTTTCACCTGTTTGTTGCCAGATTGTGACAGTGAGTTTTCCTGAGCCATTCCAGCATTCGTATCTGTAGTCAGTCTGACTGAATATCAACTCTGCCTGTTTCCCGACTGTGGATTTCTCTGGATGTTTTGATCTCTGCCTGAAATTTGACGCCAACTTTGTTTCCACCTTGGGATTTGTTACTCAATTAATATCACTGTGTGCATAGTACTGGGTCTGTGATTGGATCCCTGCTCCAGCGTCCTGACACGACCACACACACTTTACTTGCCTCTTTCATGAAGTCAGGTCTTAAACAGAGAGCTTTGGGGTTAGCAGAAAGGCCCTGCACAACATTAGCCACTGCCTATGCTGGTTACCTCCTCCAGATGAAAACAGTTTGTAAATTTTCATCATTAGCAATTGCCTTGTTTTCTTCCCTCTGTCGGAGGCTTCAGCATCGTCAGCCTCCTAGCACGGACCATGTCCTCAATCCCTCCACCCTCAAACATCTTCCGGACTCATTCCACATACTTTTCCAACCCCACCCTGCTTCATCTCTTTCACTGCACACCTCCACCATCACCTAGAACCCAACCAGCAATCACTACCAAACACAGTCCACCCCAATTAAACCTGTGGGGTTCCCCAAGTGGTGCTGACTGCGCCAAAGAATCCTTGGCTACAGTTTCCTGGGACTTTTTTTTTCTGTAATCTGATCAACTTGTCTGCTTGGTCAGTTGTGAGCTAGGAAACTGATAAGAAATGTTCCAAGTTCCTGCTCTTTATGGCAATAGTGCCTGAGCTCTTTCAATAATATTACACTGCTTAATAACTCTCTGTAATTACCACAGTATTGGCATATGTCAAAACCTATTCTGATCAGAAGCAATTCTGAGCATTCTGTGGGAGTGTTCTCAAAAGCTCAGTCTTCTGAAATCTTGATTGAATTTTTCAATTAAAAAAAAATAATTACTGTATTGAGAAATTATGGGAGAACAATTATTTCATGATTACCAAAGGGGACTGATTTGAAGTGAAGTGCCTCACAGTGAAGGAACTAAAATTTAGAAGCGTTTAAAATTAGTCACAATCTATATTTCTCAGTGGACAAGAGAAGATTAATAAGAAAATTAAATATTAGTGTGAGATGCAGTATTAGAGATTTAATTTAAACTTTGTTCATATTTGTGTATGAACAAAGTTTGTATTCATATTTGTGTATCTACTATGCATAGTGTATCAGTTTTGTTTTTGGTATAGTGATATACAAATCCACTTGGAAGAGATGGGTTTCCTGTTCTATCATACTGTGAGTTGAATTTCTCCAGACGTGGCTTCTTCAGTTTCAGCACAGCATTCTTCAGCTATTCTCTTTGATCCCTCCTCTGGTCTTGTGTAATGAAACCATCAGCAGTAGTGGAACTGTAAGTTCACGATCCTGTTTCAAGGCTCTACAGCCATATGCCAGAGAAGGCAGTGAAAATCAACATCTTAGACTTCAAGTTGCAAGTTGCAAAAGAACGTGGTTGTCAGTTCAGACCTGGAATTCCACACTGAGCATAAAGAAGGTAAATAATAATTTTTCTGTTATGTCAAAGAGGAGACAGGATTTAAGAGTGGAAGCCACATTCCCCTGTTGTACATGGAGTGACAATGTCATACTTGTTTGCCTTTTCATGTTGTTGGGTGATAAGCCAAATGCCTGCAACTGACCTTTGGAAATTATGATGAGGGAGACAATAGCAGAGTCTCGTGGTTACCATGGTATTCTCATGGTTATCCTGCATTTCCATGGCAGGATCACAGAAACATCAATGAAATAAATGATCAGATCACCTCTTCTAGCATTTCAAATCCTATATATTTCAGTCAAAGACAAATCAACAGCATGGTTTTGTTTTGGGTAATGTTCTGCACACTGCAAATGGAGTCTCTTTTTTTATCTTACACAATTCCTCATATTATTTTTAACAGATTTTTTCACCAGATGATAAGGAAACATATTGCTAGACAAATGACAAACAAAGCAGGAAAAATGGCAAGAGAAACACTTTGAAAAGTTTCCAAAACATAAATATATGTAAGGATCAAAAAATCTCTAAACCACTAATTAAGGATGTTTAAAGTTAGAAGGATCTATAACTACGTAATTTGTGTCAGTGCTCAAATGACAAGTTTGCTCCATGAATTATGGGCTCGCTGTGTATTCATTAGTATGCCTCTTGTCAGAATCTCACAGATTACCTTTTATAACAAGCAAGCGAAAGAACAAGCATTTTCACTTCCTCCCAGCAATTCCTACACAACTTCAGTTTGTTTTAAATCTAATATCCTTAATAAGAAAGTTTAGGGATTTTTGATCTTTACATATATGCATTTTTTTGGAAAAATGTTCAAAGTATTCTGCCAGATTCAGGGAGACTACCAACTCCCTGAATTCAGTGATTGAATTTGTTTTATATTACATAAGTACTAAAGGAATTTCCTTATACACATCCAGTTATTTCAACAAGGGTCTGGGTTGTTCTGCTTTTGTCATTCAAATTTACGTTATTTATCCATAAGCAAACTGAAATGGCAATAGAATGCCACCATTTTGAACACGTGCCAAGAAATGGGACAAAGTGGAAGGACCATCATTCTGGGTATTGAACCAAGCTTAATTTCAGAAATCAGAATTACAAGCCATCAGTTTAGCTACGTAATGACTACAATATAGAGGCCACCTTAAGATGGTAGGACTCAATCAGCCCTCAAGTTCTTGGGCTTAAGTGACTTTGGGCCCATGAAAGAATATTTCTAAATTATAGGGGATTATCAAATAATTTTCCTATATTTCCCATGACACAGGGGGGTATTTGGACCACCAAGTCTACGTCAGTTCTCAGTATAATCATAACAACCCCATTCCTCCATATATTTCCCTGTAATATACCCCCATTCACTCAAATGTTCATCAAGTCCACACTGATTTTCCGACACAGTGCCACTTACAGTATATCCAACACATCTTTGGGAAGTGGCTGTAATGCCAATGGTGCATCTACTAAAATATTGACTTGAAAGGGGTGAGCACTTATGCAATCAATTATTTTGTGTTTTGTCTTTGTAATTAATTTAGATCACTTTGTAGAGACCTGTTTTTACTTTGACATGAAAGAGTCTTTTTCTGGTGATCAGTGTCAAAAAAGCCACATTAAATCCATTGTGCAAACACGAGGAAATCTGCAGATGCTGGAAATTCAAACAACAACACATACAAAATGACGAAGGGTCTCGGTGCAAAACGTCGACAGTGCTTCTCCTTATAGATGCTGCCTGGCCTGCTATGTTCCACCAGCATTTTGTGTGTGTGTTTAAATCCATTGTGATTCAATGTTGTGAAACAATAAAACATGACAACTTCCCAGGGGGATGAATACGTTTTATAGGCACTGTACTTAAAGTCAAGTCAACTTTTATTGTCATTTCGACCATAACTGCTGGTACAGTGCATAGTAAAAATGAGACAACGTTTTTTAGGACTATGGTGTTACATGACACAGTACAAAAGACTAGACTGAACTACGTAATAAAAAAACAACACAGAGAAAGCTATACTAGACTGCAGACCTACACTGGACTGCATAAAGTGCACAAAAACCGTACCATCATTACAATAAATAATACAGGACAGTAGGGCAAGGTGTCAGTCCAGGCTCTGGGTATTGAGGAGTCTGATGGCTTGGGGGAAGAAGCTGTTGCACAGTCTGGTCGTGAGAGCCCGAATGCTTCGGAGCCTTTTCCCAGACGGCAGGAGGGAGAAGAGATTGTATGAGGGGTGCATGGGGTCCCTCATAATGCTGTTTCCTTTGCGGATGCAGCGTGTAGTCTAAATGTCCGTGATGGTGGGAAGAGAGACCCCGATGATCTTCTCAGCTGACCTCACTATCCGCTGCAGGGTCTTGCGATCCGAAATGGTGCAATTTCCGAACCAGGCAGTGATGCAGCTGCTCAGGACACTCTCAATACAACCCCTACAGAATGTGATGAGGATGGAGGGTGGGAGATGGACTTTCCTCAGCCTTTGCAGAAAGTAATGATGCTGCTGGGCTTTCTTTGCTATTGAGCCAGTGTTGAGGGACCAGGTGAGATTCTCCATCAGGTGAACACCAAGAAATTTGGTGCTCTTTATGATCTCTACCGAGGAGCCATCGATGTTCAGCAGGGAGTGGTCACTCCGTGCCCTCCTGAAGTCAACAACCATCTCTTTTGTTCACATTCAGAGACAGGTTGTTGTCTCTGCACCAGTCCGTTAGCTGCTGCACTTCCTCTCTGTAAGCTGACTCATCATTCTTGCTGATTAGACCCACCACAGTGGTGTCATCGGCGAACTTGATGATATGGTTCGAGCTGTGTGTTGCAGCTGTTACGTATCCTGTAACTGGATAACTGACCAGCAAAGATAGAGAAGTCCGTTGAAGTCTGATGTCACTATTTTCAAACGTTTTTATTTATAAAGGGACACAAAAGTAAGGTTAATACAAACATTCAGATAATGCACATTGTCAATACTCAATCTAAAGCGCAGGTATAGTAATAAACATCATTAAGAAGTGAGCTCTACCGTTGTCTAGGGGTTAATAGACTGTCCGTTGGAAATATAAAAGTCACTCAGAAGTCTGCAGGCCTCAGCCTTTTGAGAATCGCTGGGTTTCAGTGGGGCGACCGAGAGAGAGAGATTGGGGAGAAGAGAAAGAACTTGCAGGGTCTTGATGAAGCTTCCGTGAAATCGGGGGAGCGGTGGTTCCCTCTCCCCGATGTTAGTTAAAAGCAGTTTTCTGTGATTCCAGCCATAAATTCCAATCCCGGAATCTAACGCACGTGGCTTCCTTCAGAATGGCTTCCCGCTGCTGCGGGATCACTCTCTCGTGTCTTCTTGGTGCGTCTGAAGGGGCTGTCCCCCTGAGACTCTCCTTTATACTTCCTCACGGGGTTGCAGGTATCAATCAGGTTGGGATGATGCAATCTCTCTCTCAACCAGCCCACCTTGCCCGAGGGCTTTTCACGTGGTCTCCATGAGACAATAGTCGCTGTCGTCTTATTCTGCATCCCGGGTGGAACGTGCAATTCAGCACATTTCTCTCTCTCTCTCTCTCTCCTCCTGGGTCTACTGACCCCCCCCCCCCCCTCAACGGGTGCTCTTGCGATTCTCACAAAGGAGGGGGCTGGGATCACAACACAGCACAGTCGTGGGTCAGCAGAGTGAACAGCAGTGGACTGAGCACACAACCCTGGGGAGACCCCGTGCTCGGTGTGATGGTGTTGGAGATGCTGCTCCCGATCCGGACTGATTGAGATCTCCCAGTCAGGAAGACTAGGATCCAGTTGCAGAGGGAGGTGTTCAGGCCCAATAGGCTCAGCTTTCCAAGCAGTTTCTGAGGGATGATTGTGTTGAATGCTGAACTAAAGTCTATGAACAGCATCCGAACGTATGTGTCTTAAAGTCTTGGCCTCCACAGCTGCCTGTGGCTAAGAATTCCACAGATTCACCACTCTTTGGCTAAAGAAATTCCGCCTCATCTCCATTCTAAAACAATGCCCCTCTATTCTGAGGCTGTGTCCGCTAGTCATAAACTCTCCCATCAGAGGGAACATCCACTCCATATCCACTCTATCAATGCCCTTCACTATTTGATAGTTTCAATGAGGCCACCCCATATTCTTCTGAATTCTAATGAATAGAGGCCCAAGCTATCAAATGTTCTTCATATGACAAGCTATTCAATGCTAGATTAATTTTTGTGAACCTCCTTTGAATCCTCTCCAGTTATCCTTTCTAAGATAAGGGGCTCTAAACTGCTCATAACACCCCAAGTGAGGCCTCACCAGTGCTTTATAAAGCCTCAACATTACATCCTTCCTTTTATTTTCTAGTCCTCTTGAAATGTATGCTAACATCGTATTTGCCTTCCTCAACACAGACTCAGCCTGCAGATTAACCTCGAGGGTATCCTGCACAAGGACTCCCAACTCTCTTTGTGCCTCAGCTTTTTTTGTATTTTCTCTCCATTTAGAAAATAGTCACTGCTTTCATTTCTTCTACCAAAGTGTATGACATACACTTCCTGACACTATATTCCATCTGCCACTTCTTTGCTCATTCCCCTAATCTATCTTTCTGTAGTGTCTCTACTTCCCCAAATCTACCTGTCCCTCCACTTATCTTTATATCATTTGCAAACTTTGCAAGAAAGCCATCAATTCCATAATCCAAATCATTGACATATAATGTAAGAAGAATCAGTCCCAACACCAATCCCTGTGGAACTCCACTAGTCACTGGCAGCCGACCAGACAAGGCTCCTTTTATTCCCACTCTTTGCCTCCTGTCAATCAACCACTGCTTTATCCATGCCAGAATCTTCCCTATAATACCATGGACTTGTTGCTTGTTAAGCAGCCTCATGTGTGGTACTTATCAAAGGCCTTCTGAAAATCCAAATACACAACATCAGCCTATCCTGCTTGTTGTTTCCTCAAAGAATTCCAACAGATTTGTCAGGCAAGATTTTCCCTATGATCTATTTTATCAGGTGCCTCAAAATGCCTTGAAACCACAAACTTAATAATCGACTCCAACATCTTCCCAACAACTGAGGTTAGAACAACTGGCCTATGATTTCTGCCTTGCTCCTTTCTTGAAGAGTGTAGTGACATTTGCAATTTTCTAGTCTTCTTGAACCATTTCAGAATCTATTGATCCTTGAAAGACTAATGCCTCACAATCTCTTCAGCCATCTAGTAGGCATTCTAGAAATTCACCCTCTTGGAATCCAGCACCAACCTGATTTTCTCAATCTACCTATGTATTGAAATCCCCCATGACAATTGGAACGTTGCCCTTTTGGCATGCACTTTCTATCTCCCATTATAATTTTTAAACCACATCCTTACTACTGTTTGGGAGTCTGTATACAACTCCTATCAGGGTATTTTTACCCTTGCAGTTCCTTAGCTTTATCCACAATGATTCAACACCTTCTAACCCTATGTCACCTCTTTCTAATGATTTGATTTCATTTTTACCAACAGAGCCACCCCACTCCCTCTGCCTTCCAGCTTGTCCTTTTGATACAATGTTTATCCTGGGACATTAAGCTCCCAGCTATAACCTTCTTTCAGCCATGATTCAGTGATGCCTACGTTATACATGCCAATCTGTAACTGTACTACAAGTTCATCTAGCTTTCAGTGTACTGTGGTATTTTGTGTGTATTACCTGGTGTTTCCTCTCCGTCCTGATGCAGGATGTGAACCAAAAAAAAATCAATTTGCACCCTCTGTCTTCACAGCTTTTACTTGAGCTTTGAGTTCTTCCTGCATTTTACTTGTCGTGTATCATTAGTTTAATGCACTCAGATTTCTAGGTTTTGAACTTTTTTGACACTACACAAGAGCTATTATCCACCGTTCTAAAGACTTTTGCGACTGTTTAGTAATCACTTAGTTGTTTTTATTAAATACAGTATGGCATATCAATTACTTTTTAATATATAGTCAGAAACTAAACAAACCGCAGCAAAAGATGTTTTCCCCTGTACAGCAAAACAATAAAGTGTCTCCCTCTAGTGGGTAATACCTCTATTTACATTAAAACATTGGAGAAGCTCTTGCTGTCAGTGTTATATTAATGATGTTTGCTATTGGCCATGGAAAAAGCGGATCACAATGATCTAGCAGAATCCTTGGAAGGATTCCCTTTCTGGACAGTTAATTTTTAAAAAACGGTCATAACAAACCTGCTCTGGACCTGATAATCAGGAGCAGTGATGTTATCAAACTGAATGAGGAATTCTCAGACACAAACAGTAAACTCTATTTTTGTGACTTTTTTCCTTTAAATATTATACTAAGAGAAAAATAAAACTTGTGAAATACACATGAGCATATCATAGAAACTGGAATAATATGAAATTATTCTGCATGTTTATATTACATAATAAAACTAGTTTTTCAGGGCCAGACAAGTAGTTTAAAAAAATCAGTTACATACCACTTCATAAGACTTAGCTATATTAAACAAGAATAGACCCTGCTCTCGCTTTTAAATTCTCAGAGCTATCTCCTCCAACTTTCCTTATCCAGATCATCTAATTGGTTTTCAATACTTCCATGACTATATTTTGTCTTACTATTCAGACCGCACTGTATTAGCAATATCAAACTCTTACCCACTGTCCTCTCTCTGAAAGAATCTTCAGAGCTTTAGAACAATTTCTACTTGCTATGTGCTCCATCAATTAAAGCATCCAACTCAGTTTACCCTTGATCCATATCATTCAGCAATTCTGTAAGAAAAACTTTCGTCAACACTTTCCCCTGAACTAATGCAGTCTTGACTTCTGCCAAGCACGATTGATAATACCTTGCCATAGCACCTCACGCTTAACCTTCGATTTTTCACTTTGTTTAAGGGGTCTTATATTGGAATATCTATTATCCTGAAACTCCTGTGAACTGGCTTGTTCGATTTGTTCGAACACAATATAGTCCTTGGTTCTCATGGTGCAGAAACTCTACTTAGGAGAACAGCTTCATTTATCTGCACAAGTAAGCCAGAAATACTAGTCATTCTCACTTTGTCCCACCATCTTTGGTCTTCTGCACTGCTCCAGTGAAGCCCAACATGAGTTGAGGAACAGCAGCTGATCTTCCTCCTACATATGCTGTAGCCCTTGGGGAAGATACTGAAACCAAATATTTCACATAGTCAGCCATTCTAGTTTGTCGCCCGCACTGGCCAGTTCTGACCTTTAACATTAACAGCTTTTCTCCCTCCACTGATGCTGCCTGAACTGTTGAGAATTTCCAATATTATCCTTTGTTTTATATTTCCACCAAATGTGTTTTGCATCTCAACTCCAGAGTGCTCTTTTGATTCTTATCCCCTTCTGCGATGGCCCTCATTCAAATATTAACCAGCCAACATCCACAGGTTAGCATTTTCTCGTCACCTGGACAAATTTGGCCTCATCACTTCAACAATATTCAAAAGGGACTTCAAAAGGGATCCCATTCTAGTTGGCTGCTGGTTACCAGTGATGTTCCACAGGGGTCCGTGTTGGGGCCGCTTCTTTTTATGTTGTATATCAATGATTTGGATTATGGAATAGATGGCTTTGTGGCTAAGTTTGCTGATGATACAAAGATAGGTGGAGGATGGAGGAGCCGGTAGTGCTGAGGAAACAGAGAGTCTGCAGAGAGCCTTGGATAGATTGGGAGAATGAGCAAAGAAGTGGCAAATGAAATACAATGTTGGAAAGTGTATGGTCATGCACTTTGGTAGAAGAAATAAACGGGCAGACTGTTATTTAAATGGGGAGAGAATTCAAAATTCTGAGATGCAATGGGACTTGGGAATCCTCATGCAGGATACCCTTAAGGTTAACCTCCAGGTTGAGTTGGTGGTGAAGAAGGCGAATGCAATGTTGGCATTCATTTCTAGAGGAATAGAGTATAGGAGCAGGGATGTGATGTTGAGGCTCTATAAGGCACTGGTAAGAACTCACTTGCAGTTTTGAGCTCCTTATTTAAGAAAAGATGTGCTGTCGTTGGAGAGGGTTCAGAGAAGATTCACTAGAATGATTCAGGGAATGAGAGGGTTAACATATGAGGAACATTTGACCGCTCTTGGACTGTACTCCTTGGAGTTTAGAAGAATGAGGGGGGATATCATAGAAACATTTCTAATATTGAAAGGCATGGACAGAGTGGATGTGGCAAAGTTGTTTCCCATGGTGGGGGAGTCCAGTACAAGAGGACATGACTTGAGGATTGCAGGGCGCCCATTCAGAACAGAGATGCAAAGAAATTTTTTTAGCGAGAGAGTGGTGAATCTGTTGAATTTGTTGCCACAGGCAGCAGTGGAGATCAAATCATTGGGTGTATTTAAGGCAGATATTGATAGGTATCTGAGTAGCCAGGGCATCAAAGGTTATGGTGAGAAGGCAGGGGAGGGGGAGAATGGATCAGCTCATGATAAAATGGCGGAGCAGACTCGATGGGCCGAATGGCCGACTTCTGCTCTTTTGTCTTATGGTCTAATATTCCTCTAATTCTCTCAACCTTCCTTATACTTCCCAGTTCTGATTAAGGGTTATTTAACTGAAATATTCACTGTTTCTCTCCCCACTGATGCTGCCTGACCTGCTGAGTATTTCAAACACCTAGGTTCTATTTCAGATTTCCAGCACCTGCAGTTTTTTTTTCGATTTTCAGATTACAGTATTTCTTTGAAAAGTTGCCGTTGAATTTTCCGAATATCCCCATTATTTTGCTACAAAATATCAAACCCTTGAATTGAGCTCTTCATTATGGATAATCTTTTGCTGCCCCCAGCATCAGAACATTAGAGACACCTCAATATGGTCTCTGTCCTTGATCAGTTTGTTACTTGACTTTGTGCATCTGTCCTTCAAACTTCTGGTGGCCTCGCTGATGCTTCATAATCATCACCTTCTGCCTTGGTGTCTTGCTGTCAGTACCATTATCCTAACACCACTGTACCATCAAACCATTGTCATCTACAACCAGTTGACTGAAGCCAAAGTGTGTAAATCCAGCCTGCAATGCCTACAAACTGCAAATTTCTTGACATCTCCCAAGCCATCAGCTATTTGGGGAAGGACGAATGGTCCCTGAGGTATGACCAGCTCTTGACCATTATGATTCTGCCAAAAGGACAGCAAAGCATCCTTATCATGACTGTTGGAAGGTTGCCTTTCAAAGGATTGAGGGCATGTTGTATCTTGCAAACCACTTCAAGCCTCAAGAGCCACTCGAGTATTGCAGAGATTTTCCATTGTTTTCAGGCAGCAGAAGCACAAGTAAGCTCTGATCCTTTGCATGTCTTTGACAGTATGGCTTTCACTGTATGCACGTAGTGCAGGTGTCCATGCAATTATTCAATGGACTACCAGCAAATAGACTTTGTGTCCTCATAGCTATCCTTAGTTTTTGAGTTCGTCTTCGACTGGAATAACTATTGAGTACTTAATATAAGTCTTCATCTTTGACCACCGACCTCGAAAGCCTCATCACTCTGACAAGTGGAGGAAAGACCCTTCAGATCATCATCAAGACCCCTGCTTCCATTCCCAGGACCATTTCAGGCTCAAGAAAACACAACAGCAATACTTCCTGGACCGAAGCCTTTAGGGAGTTTCCTTAACCCAAGAGCATGAGCTTCAGTGAAGAAACACCTTATGCACTTTCTGCAGAGCAGCCAAGCACCTACGCATCAAATGCCCACTGTGTCAGGGAGAACAACGCCTCCAAGTAGAGACTAGGGACCTCCAATCTGGCAGGCCCACCCAGACCCTCGTTGCAGCATCATGAGCTATATCCCTCTCTCTGTCCTCCTCCACACTCTATTGGATCTGGTGGATTCTGGTGCAGCTGACAACTTTCTGGTTCAGACCCTATGTGTGCAGCTTGGACTCCCTACCAAACCTCTCCCTCAACCCTTCAACATCGCCAGATCGACAGGTGTCCTTGGGGTCTGGGCTAGTCAGAACATGCACATGAGCAACGGAGAGCATCAAGAATCCATCCAATTCCTCCTGTTAGACTCAGCCAGCACTCCCCTCATCTTGAGTTACCCCTAACTTTCCACTCATGACCCTCACTTTGCCTGGTCATCTGGTGCACTGCTGTGTCGGAGACCCACCTGCCTGCAACCTCAGTTAACCTCACTCTGTAAATCCGTGGGGACGGAGGAAACCCTTGACCTCACCAAACTCCCACAGGAACACCACGACTTGGCCATTGCCTTCGGTAAACTGGAAGCAGCACCCTGCCACCTCACAAACAGCGTGACTGTGTGATTGCCAGGCACCAGCCCTCCCCGAGGTCAACCGTTGTCCCTCTCCCTTCCCAAGAATGAAACCATGAATGACTGTGTTGCCGAAGCACTACAGCATAGCTTCATTCACCCATCACAGTCCCCAGCTGCTGTAGGATTCTTTTTTGTCAAAAAGAAAGATGGATATTCATCCCTGCATTGACTACCATGGACTCAACAAAATCACCATTAAAGAACCGCTACCCTCTCTCTTTGATGGATAGTGCATTCAAAACACTCTGTGGAGCCCAGATCTTCTCCAAGCTGGATCTATGGAGCGCTTTTAAACTGATCCACATCCACCAGGAGGTTGAGTGGAAGACAGTGTTCATAGTACCCATTGATCACCATGAATGCTTGCAGATGACTTTCAGACTTACCAGCAGTCCAACTTCTCCAAGCCTTCATCCACAAGATCCTCCGAGACATGCTACACAAGTATGTATTTGTTTACCTCGCCAACATCCTCATCCTCTCCAGGAAGCCCCAAGACCACATCTGTCATGTATGTTCCATCCTTCAGTGTCTCTTCAAAAACCAACTGGGACTTCCGGTTAAGATGGCGGTAGCTTACGTCGCGAAAACGATTGTTCCGCTCCATTTCATATACCTGCATTTATTTCTTGCTCTTCCTCCCACTATTGAAGTTGCTGGCTGCACAATGAGTGTATCTAAGCGTATTAAATCGGCAAAAAAAGACCCTCCATTGGGAGCAACCTTGAGTGAAGTTGTGTCGCTGTCAGAACAAACCCGACAAGATATGTTTTCTCAATTTAGTTTGTTGGAACTGAAACTGGATAAAATCAACTCTTCACTGGAGAATCACACTCAATGTTTCTCACGTGTTGAAGAAGTCACGGAGAAACTAGACCATCGTTGTAAAGACCTGGAAAGAGTTTGCTCTACCCTAAAGGAGCATAATAGCAAGTTAACTCTTAAAGTTATGGACCTTGAAAGCAGGAGTAGACGCCAAAATCTTCAAATTCTCGGCTTGCCTGAGACTGTTGAAGGGGGATCTCCTGTCGAACTTTTCTCAAACTTTCTATGTGAGATTTTTGGAAGTGAAATACTTTCCAGTTCTCCAGAGATTGATCGAGCACACCGTATCTTTACATCTCGCTCAGCAGATGGCCAGAGACCACATCCAGTGATAATTCGCCTCCATCATTACCAAATCAAGGATTTAATAATTAAAGAAGCTCGCCGATGTAAAACGCTTCAATATAAAGGTCATGCTATCCGTTTAGTAGAGGGCTATGCACCTCAAGTTATGAGTCAATGTGCTGAATACAGAGGAGTAATGAAAGTTCTCTACAATCGTGGACTTCATCCATCTCTTGCCTATCCAGCCCGGCTCCGAATTAAGCTTAGGAACAGCGATTTTAAACTTTTCGATTCCGTTGCAGAGGCGCGCAGACCTTCATTGATAGTCCATCTGCTACTTCGAGTTCCTCAGATATGATATGATTTTTTTTCTTTTCAGCCTTTTTCGTTTCTGTTTAGATAACGGTTATTTTTTTCTAATATTCTAATCTTTATTTCTATCTTTTTCATTATCCATTTAATTCAATATATTTCAATATGATGGATTTCTATTTTTCAATATGGGCATTTTCATTTTCCTTAAATAGAGCTGACTGTGGAACTATGTAATTAGACACCTCTTAAAGGTCTTTGGAGACTTTATTTCAAAATGGAGTCAGTGTCGCATTAAAAAATTGATATCGATTCGTGAAGTGACAACGTCTTTGAATGGTTTTTTGGTTTTCTTTTCAGACTTCAGTCTCCAGTTTCTACAAATCTTGATATTTTCTTTTTAAAATTTAAAATGTAGCTGTTGGCGCAGCTATTTAATTAGTAGCTTAATTATGTTGCATTGTCCTATTGAAGTGTTTTTTTTCCATTTTCTCAATTTTAGTTTCTATCTTACATAATTTTAGTTCTTTAAAGGTGATTTGTTTTTTCTCTCTCCGGTTAGATTATTTTAACCTTAAGCAGCAGTTGATGCTGTACCTTTAAACTCAGTTTCGAGTTTGGATCAAATTCCTCTCAAATGGATTTTTCTTTGGTGGTTTTTTCCCTGTGTTTCAAGATGCTATTTGTGTTTTTTTTCTTATTTTTATGATTCGGTTGGATTACTTTCTTTGACGTTAGAGTTTTTTTTCTGTATAACTGAGTTTATAGATGATCTTTTTTTCGGTTTGTCAACTCTAGTGGGAAGGTTGGGGTAAAGTTTGTTTTAGACCATTATTATACTTTAAGATTTACAAACTTTGAATGTATTGTTTTTTCTTGTTAAGGTAAATCTTCGTTTGTAACTCTTAAAGCTTGTTGGTGTTTATTTCCATTACTGTGTCAACAGTTGGAGTGGAGATAATTAAGATGTTACCTAGTTGGAAGTCCAGTAGGGGGTTAGTTTTTCTCGGGGAGAGCTTGCTGCTTTATATTTGCAGCTTTCTTGGTGTAGGTTTAGAGGGTGTGGGTGGGAACTCCAATGCTAATATTATATATGGAATTTTGACATATTTGTACTATACAGGATGTAATTTCATCCAGTTTTTTTTTTCTATACTTTTGCCCCAGAACTTCATATAAATTTCAGATATGGTTTAATGCCTGCTATCCTTTTTTTTCTTATGTTCAATGGTTAGTCCATTGAACTTTGTCAGCTGGAATGTTAAGGGTTTGAATCATCCGGTTAAAAGGGGGAGAGTGTTCGCACATCTTAAACAGCTTAGAGCAGAGGTAGTCTTTTTACAAGAAACACATATTCGTCACTCAGATAATTCTCGTCTTATGGCACGATGGGCAGGACAACACTTCCATTCAACTTTTCAAGCCAAGGCAAGGGGTGTTTCAATTCTTATAAACAAAAATGTTTCTTTTGAGCTTCATAATATCTGATCCTAATGGTTGTTTTATTATTGTTTCGGGGAAACTTTATTATACACGGGTGGTCTTAGCCAACCTTTACGCTCCTAACTCGGATGATGTAGGGTTTTTTGACCGTTTTTTTCTTCATTGCCAGAACTAAGTTCATACTCTTTTATATTTGGTGGTGACTTTAACTGTTGGCTGGATCCAGTTTTGGACAGATCCTCTTCTATCCTTAGACAATTAAGTAAATCTGCTTTATTTATTCAATCTTTTCTTTCTAATTATGGAATATCTGATATTTGGCATTTCTTTCATCCACATGAAAGAGATTACTCCTTTTTCTAACAAGTTCACCATACATTTACTAGAATTGACTTTTTTAATTGATAATCAATTGATCCCATCCATCTTGTGACTATAAGAGTATATTGATCTCAAATCATGCCCCACTTACATTGTCCATAGTTCTCCCTGGCCTCCCTCAAGTAAATAAACACTGCCGTTTTAATCCGACCTTGTAGTCGGATAACGACTTTGTAAAATTTATGGAGGATCAGTTAACTTTCTTTTTAAATACTAATACTTTTTAATACTTTTTAAACGTCTTTGGGACACAATGAAAGCATATCTAAGAGGTCAAATAATTTCCTACACAGCAAATTTGAAAAGAAAGACTCACAAAGAATGTTTAGAACTGATCAATCAGATTAAAGCTATAGACCAATTATACGCCCAGGTCAGGAACTGACCTGAATAAGAAAAGAATGGAACTTCAAACTAAATTTAATCTTGTTTCTACTTATCCGATTGAACAACAACTTTTGGGCAGTCGGAGTAAGTTCTATATTCACTGGGATAAATCTGGTAAGTCCTTAGTTAACCAATTTAGGCGCTCTAAAGCAAAACAACACATCACTAAAATTTGAATGAGTAATGGGAATATTGGTGTGAACCAGTCTGAAATTAATGATACATTCAAAAATTTTTACTCTCAGCTTTACACCTCTGAATCCTTTAATGGCAATACTACTGTTATGCAATTTTTAGATAGTTTAAATATTCCTAAACTTTCTTCTGATCTTAAACATAAATTGAATGAGCCATTACCCTTAGAGGAAATATCCTCTGCTATTTCTGCTTTGCAGCCTGGTAAATCTCCTGGTCCTGATGGGTTCTGTACAGAATTTTATAAATCATTTTTCTCATTGCTCTTATCCCAACTTAGTTTAGTTTTTTCTGATTCTTTTAAAGAAAATAAATTGCCTGCATCATTTGATGAGGCTTGTATCATTCTTTTAGCGAAAAAAGGCGAGGATCCATTAGAACGTGCTTCATACAGGCCGATTTCTCTATTAAATGTAGATGCTAAAATTTTAACTAAAGTCTTGGCCCATAGGCTGGGCACTATTTTACCCATAATTAATCTGGCTTTATTAAAAATCGCCTTCCCTTTTTCAATATTAGACGTCTTTTTAATATTCTATATTCATCTTCATCAGGGACCACTGAATGTGTTATCTCTCTTGATGCCGAAAAGACATTTGATCGGGTGGAGTGGCACTATTTATTTGCGGTTTTAGAAAAAATTGATTTTGGATATAATTTTATTAACTGGGTTAAGTTACTATATTTCCATCCAATTGCATCAGTTTTGACTAATTCCCAGCAATCCCAACCGTTTGATCTTAAATGTGGCACCCGACAGGGATGCCCTTTATGCCCTCTGTTATTTGATCTGGCTATCGAGCCATTGGCAATTGCGTTTTGCAGTTGTACTGAACTGACTGGGATCTGGAGGGGCAGTTTTGAGCACAAAGTCTCTCTATACGCCGATGATTTGTTACTTTTTATATCAAACCCAACCACCTCTTTACCTTTGTTGTTTTCACTTCTCAATAAATTTAGTCAGCTATCCGGATACAAACTTAATCGACATAAGAGTGAACTTTTTCCGATAAATAAGGAAGCACAAGAATTAGAATTTCACAATCTCCCTTTTAAAGTAGTAAACAATTGTTTTACTTATCTTGGTATTATCATAACAAGGAACTATACTCGACTGTTCAATGAGAATTTCAATAATCTTTTAAATTTTACAGAACAGAGATTAGCACAGTGGTCACCTCTGTCCATGTCTTTAATTGGGCAAATTAATGTAATTAAAATGTATATTCTCCCTAAATTGTTATACTTATTTCAATCTTTACCTATATTTATTCCTAAAGTTTTTTTTTGATTCTTTAGATTCTATTATCTCGTCATACCTATGGAAGGGTAAACAGCCCAGACTCAATAAAGCTCATCTCCAAAAGCCTGAAAGAGAAGGTGGCTTGGCGTTGCCTAATTTTCGTTCATATTAGTAGGCAGCCAATATTCGTAATATTATCTTTTGGTCCTACTTTTATAATCAGTCTGTTTGTCCAACATGGGTGGCAATGGAATTAAATGCTTATAAGAAATTATCTATTCCAGCTTTACTTGGATTTGTTCTTCCTTGCCAATTGCCAAAATCTATTATTAATCCTGTAATCAGGCATACTCTGAGAATATGGGCTCAATTTAGAAAATACCATGGTCTTTATAGTTTTTCCCTCTCTAGTCCTATCCTATACAATCATTTATTTCAACCGTCTATGCAGGATTCCACATTCCAAGACTGGTGTAGGAGAGGTATCAGGCATTTTGAAGATCTTTTTATAGACAATCGGTTTGTGTCTTTTGAACAGTTGTCTATAAAGTTTAATTTACCGAATACTCATTTTTTTAGATACCTTCAAATTAGACATTTTATTATCCCTTTAATACCAGATTTTCCTGAACAACCTGATAAAAATGTTGTAGACTTGTTTCTTCAAATGAACCCCTTGGGCAAAGGCGTAATTTCTACTATTCGTGTTAAATTTATGATTCTCAGACGAGCCCCTTATGATAAATTTAAAACTGCTTGGGAGCATGACTTAGGTATTTCTTTGTCCGACAAGGTTTGGGATTCAATTCTTAAATACGTCAATTCAGTCTCCTTATGTGCTCGTCATTGTCTCCTGCAGTTTAAAGTCGTCCACTGGGCTCATATGTCCAAAACCAAATTGGCGAAGTTCTATCCTGACATTAGTCCCTGGTGTGACAAATGCAAAGGAGGTGAGGCCTCCCTTTTCCATTTGTATTGGGCCTGTCCTACTCTGGAAAAATTTTGGAAAGATTTTTTTTAAACTTTATCTTCTTTATTAAATTGTCATTTGGAACCTGATCCTATGATCACTCTTTTTGGTATTCTTTGAGACCCTGACAAGCATTTGACTCCAGCTAAACAACGAACATTGTCTTTTGCCTCTCTTCTAGCCAGACGAGCAGTACTCCTTAAATGGAGAGATGTAGTTCCCCCTACCCATGCTCAATGGTTTAGGGATATTATGTCTTGTTTAGATCTCGAAAAGATTCACTACTCACTTTCTAATTCGGACATAAAGTTCCATAGGGTGTGGGGATCTTTTCTCGAATATTTTCATAATTCTCACCTAGATTTGACAGGTGTTTGTTCTTTTTTCCCTTGATAATCAGACCCTACATTTCCAGCTTTTTTTTTACTTTGTTTTTTTCTGATCAGGTAGCAGGCTGCCCCCTGGCCTTTTTTTTATTATTACAATATGTAGTTCTGGGGTAATAAAAGTGTATCTCATATAATGGTTGGCTTGGAGTTGGATAGGTGATGGATTGGGTGCTTTTCTTTCTTTTTCTCTTTTTTTTCCTTTTTTACTATGGGTGACTTGCTCATTTGTTAAGACATGTATTATTGTTATTTTTGTTTATATGGCAATGATCCTTCTATATATATTATTGATTTTCTTTTCTTTGTTGTAGTTTGTAGAAAATTATAAATATTTTCAAAAAAACAAAAACCAACTGGACTGAAAGTTTGAGAAATACCAGTTCCACACCCCAATCACTTCCTTCCTTGTTCTGTCCTTTCACCCCACTGACCCAGAGAAAGTGCGCACCATTATTAAAAGACCCTGACCATACTCTCTCAAACAGCTACAGAGTGTCCTGGGCTTCTCCAACTTCTACCATCATTTCATCAGGAACTACAGCCATAATGCCACTCCTCTCCCCTTCCTCGCCAAGTTACCTACCTCATAGATAACCTGCTCTGCTGCTGTGGACTACACTAGCAAGGAGCTCAAGAGACACTTCACCACAGCTCCCATTTTCAACCATCTGAATTTCTCCAGGCCTTTTGTGATATAGGTGGATGCATCTGACTTGGGAACTGAACCCATCATCTCCCAGCGAGAGGTAGACAGGAAGACATGCCGCTTGCCTTATTCTCACACAACTTCAACCCTACACAGCACTGTTATGGAGTTGGAGACATGGAGCTACTCACTATTAAATGGGCCTTGGAGAAATGGAGACATTGGCTGATGGGAAACATCAAGCCCTTCCTGATCTGGACTGACTACCAGAACCTCATATCTATTCTACAGACCCACCAACTCAACCCATATCAAGCTTGATGGGCCCTCGTATTTGAACTATTCAACTTCACCATCTCCTACTGACCCAGTTCCAAGATCACAAAGCCGGAACCTTGTCACAACAGTTCGACCCGGCTGAAATGGGGATCGACCCTCAGTCCATCATTGCATCCTCTCAGGTCCTCGCCCCGATCATCTGGGACCTTGAAAACCAGACCCTACATCATCAGCCTACTCCAGCCAACGCGTCTGACAACCACATGTACGCGCGGGCGCCATGCATTCTGACACACTCCATATAAGTTATTGGTGAGACAGCACTTGAAATGTTGTGTTCAATTTTAATCACCCTGCTGTAGAAAAGTCACTGTCAAGCTGAAGAAATTTATGAGGATGCTGTCTGGACTAGAGGGCCTGAGGAAGTGCAGGAGAATGTGGATGGCCTCATTGAAGGTTATAAAGTTATGAGGGGTATAGATAATGTGCATTATCATTGTCTTTTCCACAGGGTTGTGGAGTCCATTACTGAGGGTATAGATTTAAGGTGACAGGGGCAAGATTTAAAAGGGATCTGAGGGGCAACGTTTTTCCACACAGAGGATGGTCAGTACGTGGAATGAACAGCTGTGGAAAGAGAAGTAGAGTTAACATTTTAGATCGATGACCCTTTGCTAGAATTGGAAAAGTAAATCAAACAAGTTAGTTCAAAATTGCGGAGAAAATGGGAAGAAAAGATAGGACAAAGTGAATGTACAGTGTGTGACAGGCTGAAGCTAGGGATGCTGAAGGATAAGTAGTGGTCAGTGAGATAATGACAGCAGCTAGACAGTGATAAAACAGACAAAGGATTGCAAAATGTCTTGCAATACAGGGCTGTTGTACAAGCACATCAGGTCCAGCAGAGCTGATGTAGAAAGGAAATGCATTAAACCTAGTTTCACAGCTGAATGCCCTATTGTGGAAGTGGTCAATTTTGCTACAGAAAAAGAAAGCACGTTGCTGGAAGTAGTAGAATTTATTACTGAGTCTACACCTAGGAGACAGCGAAATGAGGAGTTGATCTTCATGCTTTGTGTTAAACCTTACATGTACCACACGCCAAGGGCAGAGGGGAAGCGGAAAATGTCAGTGCTAAATGTAGGTGCTCAGCAAAGCGGTCATCCAGGCAAAAGAACATTACAAAGCTTTATTATTATGTCACTGCAAGTTCTATGGATTGAACTAAGAGAATCAGACATATAATCATTACTTCCCAATTCCCCCTTGCTGTCTCATAGAGTAATGCAAATGAGTCCAAATTAATAGCATTTGTGTAGGAACAATAGATGTGAATATTTGCTATAATACAATTCATTTTTCAATGTTCTAGTGACTATATTCCATTTAAACTTCAATATTTTGTTCTTAGTCTCCGGTCCTTTGTAGTTAACCACCAGCGTTAGTGTAAAACACATGACAGTCTCGCTAATCTTCATTCTGAGCTGAATTGACTCCAGGAAAATGAAGTAATAACTTATGCAGCTTGCATAATAAACAGATAATCAAATTTTCATTGTTTTTAAAGGCCCCAAGAAAAATACTATCTTACATTCTAGGATAGGAATAAAGAGCAACTGATGGCTTTGAATAATTGAGTAATTTCACTGACCATATAATTAAAAGACTTTTGTCAGAATGAATAAAGCCATAAATATTAATTTCCCTGATAAAATTAATATTCATCAAATATTTAGTTAAATTAGATTGAAAGCAGTACAAATAGTTCAATAATCCTTTATCTGTATAGATTTTAAAAAGTTTAATTTCAAATGAGTACATGAGTAAATATCAAATACAGGTTGAGTACCCCTTATCCAAAAACCTCTGAAATCCAAATTTTTCTTTAGCATTGACGTGATGTCACAAATGGAAAATTCCACAAGACACTGGGAAGGTCCCAGGTGATGCTCCAGACAATTCTGAGGAGTGACTGTACATGGGAATTAATGGCAAATAGAAAAACACCACATGAAGTGAATAATGAAGATATTGATCATGTATCATCTGTGAAGTTATGTCGCTTAACATTATGCTGATCGTGAAACAAGCCAAAATCTATAACGATGAACTGAAAATTGAAGGAAATTGTGAATATTCAGCACATCATTAAATTTTTAAGGTGTCTGTTGATCACAAAAATCTAGCACCAGAACAAGTCTATGAGGCTGTTTTTTTTACCTTACATAATGGAATTAAATTTTTAAAGTGTTGCTGATGAAAATTTAAAACCAGAACAAGTCTAAGGTTGTATTTATAGCTTACATAAAATCTAAAAATAATAAAATATAAATATAGTGTACTGTAACCTTGTAATCAAAACATGACATCGTAGATGGAGATTGGAAGCCTGGCGTTGTTTGTTGCTGTTCACCAGCTGATTCAGGTATTCTCCCAGTGCTGCTGTGCTGATTTTGTTACTCTGCACACATGATATTTCATTATATTAATTGTCTGTAATAATTTTTACTGTTAAGTACACGTGTGAAGAACAAGTGTAAGACAAAAACTGCTTGCCGATAGCATATAAATTCAGTTGGAAATGACAGCAATCCCAAGCTATCTCATTATATGTTCCAATATCTGAAAAAATCCAAAATCCAAAACACTTCCAGCCCCAAGCATTTCAGATAAGGGGTACTCAACCTGTAAATATGTTTCATTTTGCCTGAAAGTCAATGAAAGGAAACCAAATAAATGATGAATTAATAAATTAATCCCAATCGATCTGGAAGATGTAATTGAATGCAAGGGGAAAGATAAATAGGTTATCAAACTTTTAAAATATGTAAATTTATATCAAAGTAATTTATTTTACTTATAACCATAGAAGTATTGTGTTTTCTTGAAAGTTAAAGTGAAACTTAACATTTAATTTTCTGCTATTTTTTTGAAATCAGTATTTATTATATATATATATATCTCAGTCTACTGGATTTCTACTTAGTATTTATTTCAGTGTTTATGCTTTGTTTAAAGCATAAACACTTTATGTTGTTTCTTGACTACAGGTGCTCAACTGACCAACTGGAGCATTTAACGTTGAAGGAAAGCATAGTTTTGTACTGTAGTTGAACTTTCATTATATAATCCCACTGTTTATAGAATTCTTCATTATCAGTTTAGTCCAATTTTCTGTGATTAATTTATTTTTCACTGCTAGCAAAGTTTACCACACTCAAATTCAAAATTTCTTGCTTCCAGCTCTCAAAGCTTATGTTTAACAAACCTTCGATCATGTTAAGGTCACTTTCTCCAAAGTCAGAAATAGATGGATAGGACAGGTGAGTTCATGGCTGAGAAACTGTTGCTGCAGGCAGGGATCTCATCTGGGCTGGAGGTAACCTGTAAAAGATATACAGGTTGCACTTGAACCAGAAGAAGACCAACATCCTTGCAGGGAATTAACTGGTGCTACAATGGAGGGTTCAAACTATGTTGGTAGGTTGTGGGCAGGAGGGGATGGTACTCTGAGCAGAAGCAAGTCATGGGTTAAAGTACAAGCGAGTCTAGTAATCTGGATAGCCAGGGTCACAGTAAAAGCAGGGAAAGGATTATTCAGTTAAACTACAAGGGGACAGTGCGAGAGGAAGGATAGGCAGGTGATAGAGAAGGAATGCGCTCAGACTGATGGTTTGAGATGTGTCTATTTTAATGCGAGGAGTATCATGAATAAAGTGGATGAGCTTAAAGCATGGATCAGTACTTGGAGCTATGATGTTGTGGCAATTACAGAGACTTTGATGGTTCAGGGGCAGGAATGGTTACTTAGAGTGCCAGGCTTTAGATGTTTCAGAAATGTTGGGGAAGGAGGCAAAAGAGGTGAGGGTGTGGCACTGTTGATCAGAGATAGTGTCACAGCTGCAGAAAAGGAGGAAGTCACGAAGGGATTGTCACCAGAGTCTCTGTGGGTGGAAGTTAGGAACAGGAAAGAGTCAATAACTCTACTGGGTATTTTTTATAGACCACCCAATAGTAACAGGGACATCAAGGAGCAAAGAGGGCAACAGGTTCTGGAAAGGTGTGATAATAACAGGCTTATCATGGTGGAAGATTTTAATTTCCCAAATATCGATTGGCATCTCCCTAGAGCAAGGGGTTTAGATGGGGTGGAGTTTGTTAGGTGTGTTCAGGAAGGTTTCTTGACACAATATGTAGATAAGCCTACAAGAGGAGAGGCTGTACTTGATCTGGTATTGGGAAATGAACCTGGTCAGGTGTCAGATCTCTCAGTGGGAGAGCATTTTGGAGATAGTGATCAGAATTCTATCTCCTTTACCATAGCATTGGAGAGGGAAAGGAACAGACAAGTTAGGAAAGCATTTAATTGGAGTAAGGGGAAATATGAGGCTATCAGGCAAGAATTTGGAAGCATAAATTGGGAACATATGTTCTCAGGGAAATGTACAGCAGAAATGTAGCAAATGTTCAGGGGATATTTGCATGGAGTTCTGCATAGGTACATTCCAATGAGACAGGGAAAAGATGGTAGGGTATAGGAACCGTGGAGTACAAAGCCTGTTGAAAATCTAGTCAAGAAGAAAAGCTTCCTTCAGGTTCAAAAAACTATGTAATGATAGAGATCTAGAAGATTATAAGGCTAGCAGGAAGGAGCTTAAGAATGAAATTAGGAGAGCCAGAAGGGGCCATGAGAAGGCCTTGGCAGACAGTATTAAGAAAAAAAACCCAAGGCATTCTACAAGTATGTGAAGAGCAAGAGGATAAGATATGAGAGAATAGGACCAATCAAGTGTGACAGTGGAAAAGTGTGTATGGAACCAGAGGAGGTAGCAGAGGTACTTAATGAATACTTTGCTTCAGTATTTACTACAGAAAAGGATCTTGGCGATTGTTGGGATGACTTGCAGTGGACTGAAAAGCTTGAGCATGTAGATATCAAGAGCGGATGTGCTGGAGCTTTTGAAAAGCATCAAGTTGGATAAGTCTCCGGGACTGGACAAGGTGTACCTCAGGCTACTGTGGGGGGTGAGTGAGAAGATTGCTGAGCCTCTGGTGATGATCTTTGCATCATCAATGGGGATGGGAGAGGTTCCGGAGGATTGGAAGGTTGTGGATGTTGTTCTCTTATTCAAGAAAGGGAGGAGGGATAGCCAGGAAATTATAGACCAGTGAGTCTTACTTCAGTGGTTGGTAAGTTGTTGCAAAAGATCCTGAGAGGCAGGATTTATGAACATTTGGAGAGGCATAATATGATTAGGAATAGTCAGCATGGCTTTGTCAAAGGCAGGTCGTGCCTTAAGAGCTTGATTGATTTTTTTGAGGATGAAGGTAGATGTAGTTGTTATGGTCTGGTCTGGAGCCCGCATTCCGGATCTTGATCCGGTCAGAGGACTCCGGGTCTTGTAGCCATCCCTCCTTTCACCCTTGAGCCCAAGAAGTCATACCTGTGGATCATCGTGGCTTGTTTGGACTCAAGGAGGCGCACCTGATGCCCATCGGCTGGTGGTGTATATAGGGGGCTCTGGGACTGAGTGGAGTTGAGGGGTCGTCCTGCCTATCCTGTTCCTCCAGTTGCCCTGGCTTGGAGTTCCCCTCATTAAAGATGAGTTCTTTGAGTAAGTCTGGCAGTCACCCTGGACCTAGTTCCCTTTCTATCCCTTGCCTCCATTGGGCAAGCCTTGCTGGACTGCTGTTGCCCGGTGGGGGATTCTGCCCCTTTCCATCCCTCACTGCAGATGGGTCGTGCCCCACGACCTGCTCAGGCCCCCATGTTCCTGCTGGAAGGTCTGGGCCCTGCCTAAGAGTTATGCGGCCCGCCCAGAGGTCTCTGCCCCTACCTATCCCTCGCTGTCGATGGGTTGTGCCCCACTACCTACCCAGGTGTCCCGTGACCTGACCAGGCCCCCGTGTTCCTGCCTGGGAGGTCTGGGCCCTGCCCAGGAGTTATGTGGCCCACCCAGTGAGCTCCTAGACCCTACCTGAAATCCAAGATCCTGCCTGCCTGAACTCTGGGATCCTCCTTGCCTGAACTCTAAGACTCCCCCAGAACCCCAGAATCACCTTGAACGTCACGTCCCTCACGCACCCAATGGTCACCATTTCTTGTCTATCGTTTAGTTGTTCCCATCCTGCACCTAGTACTGCATCCTGCACTTGGGTCTAGCCTCCTGTCCCCCAATGACAGTAGTGTGTATGGATTTCAGCAAGGCATTTGATAAAGTACCCCATGCAAGTCTTATTAAGAAAGTAAGGAGGCATGGGATCCAAGGGAACACCACTTTGTGGACCCAGAATTGGATTGCCCACAGAAGGCAGAGAGTGGTTGTAGACGGGTCATATTCTGCATGGAGGTTGGTGATCAGTGGTGTGCCTCAGTGACCTGTTCTGGGACTCCTTCCCTTTGTGATTTTTGTAAATGACCTCAATGAAGAAGTGGAGGGATAGGTTAGTAAATTTGCTGATTACACAAATGTTGGGGGTGTTGAGGATAGTGTGGAGGGTTGTCAGAAGTTACAGCAGGACATTGATAGGATGCAAAACTGGGCTGGTTCATTTTGGTAGGTCAAATATGATTGCAGAATATAGTATTAATGGTAAGATACTTGGCAGTGTGGAGGATTAGGGGGATCTTGGGGTCCAAGTCCATAGGACACTTAAAGCAGCTACGCAGGTTGACTCTGTGGTTAAGGAGGCATACAGTGCATTGGCCTTCATCAACCATGGGATTCAGCTTAAGAGCTAAGAGGTAATGTTGCAGCTATATAGGACCCTGGTCAGACCCCACTTGGAGTACTATGCTCAGTTCTGGTCGCCTCACTACAGGAAGGATGTGGAAACTATAGAAAGGGTACAGAGGAAATTTACAAGGATGTTGCCTGGATTGGGGAGCTTGCCTTATGAGAATAGATTGAGTGAACTCGGCTTTTTTTCCTTGGAGTGAAGGAGGATGAGAGGTGACCTGATAGAGGTGTATAAGATGATGAGAGGCATTGATTGTATGGATAGTCAGAGGCTTTTTCCCAGAGCTGAAATGGCTAGCATGAGAGGGCACAGTTTTAAGGTGCCTGGAAGTAGTACAGAGGAGATGTTGGGGATAAGTTTTTTTTACGTGGAGATGGTGAGTGCGTGGAATGGGCTGCCGACTATGGTTGTGGTGGTGGAGGCGGATACAATAGGGTCTTTCTAGGATACAGATGACACAGGCCTAAAATGTATGTAAGCAAGGGGAGGTGTCGTCTTTTTGATAAGGGACGCAAGAACATAAGAAATAGGAGCAGAAGTAGGCCAACTGGCCCATGAAGCCTGTTCTGCCATTCAGTAAGATCATGGCTGGTCTGGTCATGGACTCATCTCCACCTACCTACCTTTTCCCCATAACCTCAAATTCCCTTACTATGCAAACATCTATCCAACCTTGTCTTAAATAAATTAGTTGCTGATGGAGATTGTGCTGGAGATATTGTTGCCAATCTGTACTGGCTGGGGTCTGCAAGTGAGGAAATCGAGAACCAAGTTGCACAAGTAGGTATTAATGCCTAGGTCTTGGAGTCTATTGATTAGTTTTGAGGGGAATGAAAGTACTGAATTCTGAGCTATAGTCAGTGAAGAGCATTCTGATTTTTGCATCTTCACTGCGCAGGTATTCCAGGGATGAATGAAGGGCCAATGAAATAGCATCTGCTGTCGACCTGTTGTGATGGTAGGCAAATTGGAGTGGATCCAAGTCACTCTTCAGGCCGGAGTTGATATGTTTCATCACCAACCTCTCGAAGCACTTTATCACAGTGGATGTAAGTGCTACTGGATGATAATCATTGAGACAGGTTATCACAATCTTCTTGGTCTCAGGTATAATTGAAGCCTTCTTGAAGCAAGTGGGTACTTCAGACAGCCGAAGTGAGAGATTAAAGATATCAGTGAACACTCCAGCCAGTTGATCAGCACAAGTCCTCAGTACTCGTCCAGGTACGATGCTTTCTGTGGGTTCACCCTCCTGAAGAATGCTCTCACATCAGCCTCAGAAATCATAATGCCACTGGGAGTTGTGGGAGTCCTTGAAGGTGCCTCCCTGTTCTGTCGGTCAAAGTAAGCATAAAAGGCACTGCGCTCATCTGAGGGCGAAACCTTGGTGTTACCTATGCTGTTTTACATTGTAGGAGGTGATAAACTTGAAGCCCTGTCACAACTGTCACCTTCTGTGATTCCAGTTTGGTCCAGAATTTTTGGGGATCATCCCTTGAAACCCTATGGGTAAAACAGAAGCAAAACAGGCAGGGTCACTCAAGTGGGGCTGTATTATAGACTCTCCCCACCAATAGTCAGTGGGAACTTAAAGAGCAGGTGTGTAGAGAAATTGCTCACAGTTGTAAGTAAGAAAAAACTTAGTGGGTCTTAATGCGAGATTTTAATTTCCCCAGTATTGACTAGGCTACTCAGTGTTAAAGGCCTGGACAGGGTGGGATTTACGAAATGTTTCCAAGAAAGTTTCTTTGAGTCACTATAGAGAGGATGGTGTAATACAAGACTTTCTCTTAGGGCATGGGGTAAGTCAAGTAACTGATGCTGCAGCCAGGGGTCACTTTGGCTCTGGTGACTGCAATTCAACTATTTTTGAGATAATTATGTAAAAGGATGAATCATCTCCACAGTTTAGGGCCCTAAACCGGAGCAGGGCTAATTTTGAGAGAATTAGACCAAATCTAGTAGAAGTCAATTGGTTGAACCTGTTTGAAAGGAACGGTTTGAATGGCAAGTGGGAGGTTTTTAAGAGTGTTAGGGCAATGTCTAGGAGCAGTGTGTTCTGTTAAGGTAAAAGGTGAATATGGTAAGTTTAGGAAACCTTAGCTGATGAGACATATTGAGGCTTTGGTCAAGAAAGGAAACATACAGTACGTTGGGTTTAGGAGGTCAGGATCAAACAAATCACTTGATAACTATAAAAAGATTAATAATACATGTAATTCAGGACAAAGGAAGGTTATAAGGTGGATCTGACAGGTAAGGCTAAGGAAAGTCCTAAGAGGTTATGGCTATATTAAGAATAAAAGGCTGGCTATGGAGACTGCAGGTCCCCTTAGAAATTAGTAGCGTCACCTTTTGTCTTGAGGTGCAGGAGACGGTGGGATTTTTAAGGAGTATGGTGAGAAAATAATGGTATCTCAAGTGATAATGGAAACAAATGGAAATGTTTTGGAGGATACTTGTTTTACTAGGGAGGGGTATTTACAGCCTTACAGCACTAAGATGGATAAATACCCAGGGCCTGATCGAGTGCATCCTCAGGCTTTGTAGGAGGCTGGAGAGGAAACTGTCGAGGCCCTTGTGGAGATGCTTGCTTCATCCTTAGCCACTGGTGGACTCCTGAGAAACGGAAGGTGGCTAATGTTGTTCCATTGTCTAAAATGGGTAGCTTGGACAAGCCAGAGAACTATAGGACAGAAAGCCTGATGACAGTAGTGGAGATGCTACTAGAGGGAATTCTGAGAGACAGGATCAATCATCATTTGGATAGAGAGTCTGATTTGGAAGGCTTTGTGTGGGAGGTCATGCTTGACTACCTTTTTAGTGTATTTTGAAGAGAGAATCAAACAGGTAGATAAGAGATGTTGTCTATTTTGACTTCAGCAAGGTTCCACATAGTAGGCTGGTTGAGAAGGTTTAGTCCTATGGAACCCAGAGAGAGCTGGTTAGGTGGATTCATAATTGGCTCAAATCCTGGAAAGGAGGCTAGTGATTAGTAGTATGCCACAGAGAGGTGGTGCTGGGACCCTTGTTACTTTTGAATAATTTGGAATATGTATAGTTCGGATGGTCAATGGCTAGATTAAGTTGTCCTCTCCTCTTGGCAATTTACTTGCAAGTGTTTCATCACCATGCAAGGAGTCATCATCAGTGTGCTGTTAACTGCAGTGTCCTCCGAGTACTTGGCCTTTACATACTTAAAAATCAGCTGATTGGTCATCATACGGGAACTCAGTTGTGATGTAGCGAGGAAATCTCATTGCTGATTGATAGTGTGGTGAACTTTGTGTTGTGGTCTGGAATTTTGCCTGCATTGGCTTATAAATCAGATCAAGGTCTATGTGTCTGTTTACGGAATGGTTCACAGAAAACCATGCCTCTAGGAATTCTCTTACATGCCGTGTGTTTGCATGTGCCATGACTTTCACAGATGCCCAGTCAAATTTATGCCCCTCTCAATTTTCATGGGTAGAGACTAGGGAGAGTTGGTCATGCCACTTTACAGCCAGTTAATGTTCAGTTATCCTTGTAGACAGTTTTCTCCCAGTTTGGCCAATGTAATATTTGCAGCAGTCACTGCTTTGGATTTTATCCAGTGGAGAACAACTCAACCAAACCACCTATGCTATCTTACCATATTTTATATAAATGATTTGGATACGATGGCTTGATCAGTATGTTTGCAGGTGACAAGAAATCAGCTGTAGTTTTTAGTTAAGCAGTTTATTATAGATGACAAGGGGATTTTGATCAGTTAGAGGAGTGGTTGAGGGTTGCAAATGGATTTCAATACAGGTGAGTGTGAGGTGATGAATTTTGTAAAGTTAAACCAGCGCAGGACTTTGACAATGAATGGTAGAACAGGGTACTGGGGGAGTGCAATAGAATAGAAGGACTTTGGAGTACAAATGCATAGTTCATTGAAAGCAGAGTCATAGGTGGACAGGTTGGTGGAAAAAAAAGTATTTAGCAAGCTGACCCTCATTAGTCAGGGCTCTGAGGCTATTATGTTGAAGTGATATAGATCATTGGGGAGGCTGCACAAAGCTGTACAAAGATTCGAGCATCCTGTTGTAGAAAAAATGTGGTTAAGCTGAAGAGAGTGTGGGAAAAAATGTTATGAAGATCTTCCAGGACTAGAGGGCCTGAGATATAGAGAGAGGCTGGCCAGGCTAGGCCTTTAGTCCTTGGAGTATAGTATATATTATATTATATTATATTATATTATATATCATATATATTCCTTGACTTTATAGCCATGTTTCAAATTTATAAATAAAGGTGTAGTCATAATACTTTGCCATGAGTAGTGGAGTTCACTACTGGGGTCACAGATTTAGGGTGAGAGAGGAAAGATTTTAAAAGAATCAAAGAGGCAACTTTTTTAATGCAGGGAGTGATGAGTACATGGAACATGCTGCTGGAGAGGGTGGTTGAGGTGGGTATGATAGTTTCATTTAAGAAGCATTTGGAAAGGTACATGGATAGGGCTGAATAAAGAAAATTGGAATTAGCTGGTTAAGCACCATGGCTGACTTGGACTAGTTAGGCCAAAAGGCCTATATCTGTACTGTATTGCTCTATGACTCTGTGAATTAATGTTAGTTCAAATATTGAACTGTTCCTTGTTATTTTACATAAAACATTACAAATATTAGCAGGAGCATGCTTTCTAAGTTAAAGCAAGGCCATTTTTCATTTAGACTATCTGTATTAATCTCAATTAAATAAGCATAAATGATCAAACTCGTAACTGACTAGAGTGATTTTTTTCAGGTAATCTCAGAAGCTGAATTTTCCAGCAACACCCTCTGCCATTAATGCACTTTCTATCCATTACACTGATGGAACATGTACAAACATTTGCAAATCTTTAGTCATCACTGTATGCTTATTTTACCTCAGGTAAGGTAAAGTAACTGTCAGGCCTGCTCAGGCAGGCACCTCCCAGCTAACAGGACCACCTGCCATTGCCACAGTCACCTGCCATCCATTTCAAACTAATCACCTGCAGCCTATTTAAACTCAGCTCTCATCCACAGCACTCGTTCACCCATCAAACCGGACAGCCTCATCCAATTGCTCCTACCCTTCAGTTACCTTGTAGCCTGTCAGTAGTATTTATTCTCTCTTGCTTTGTGGCCCCGCATGACTTGTTATTTTGCAGTTGATTATTAAAATATTGCTGACCGCTGAATCATCTCCACTGCTCTGCTTTTGGGCCAAGCCTCCTCTACATATCCTGACAGGATGGGTGAACCATCGATTGACCCAGCTGAGTTTGCACACCTAAAGGAAAATGTCCATCGAGAAGAGCACGCATTCCTGAAGCAGCAGGAAATCAGTAACCATCTGCTTGCCACTCTCCCTCAACTCTCTGTCTCCATACAGCAACCCCACGACAGTCAACCTCCTCCCTTCTGAGGCCTGGATTCTGGCGCCCAAACACTTCAACAGATCCACGACCTGGTGCCACAACTCCCCATGTCAGTGCATCTTACACTTTGAGCTCCAGCCATCTCTGTATTCTATGGACCGAGCCAAGATTGCCTTCGTCATCCCTCTCGAGTGGGCAAGCTTAGGCCTGGGCCACATTCTAACTGGGACAGTAAAACCACAATTTGCAACACGTGTGAGGAATTCACCGAGACGCACCAGATCTTCACCCTTCTGGGAAGTGGAGGGGAGGCAGCGGATCGGACTCTTCAGCTGTGTCAAGGCTCACACTTGCTGCTGGATTACACGGTGGAATTCGGAAATCAGGACCCTCACGGTGGACTGAGGCTGGAATGCAGAAGTGCTGCTGACCCATTACCATCACGGCTGCTCGGAGCACTTGAAAGATGAGCTGTCTCCGGAAGATGTCCACTGACCTCAAAAGCTCCATCTCTCTGGGCTTGTGCTTTGACAAGCATCTTATGGAATGACCCTCAAAATCAACAGCCAGAACCCCAGTTCCATTCCCAGAACCATTTGAGACTGAAGAACCCTCATCAGCAATGCCTCCAGAAGCCATGCAGTTAGGGAGAGCTCCCTTACCTCCTCAAGAGCATGAGCATTGGTGGAGAAACAACTTGTACATTTACTGTAGAGCCTACAATCACCCATGCATCAAGTGCCCATTGCATCTGGGGAATGGCCTCCTCTGGTAGATATGAGGGGCCTTCTATCTGGTAAGCTCTCCTTGATCCCTTATTCTTGTTCCATAGCCTGATTCACTCATTGTCCTCCTCCACACTCTGCAGACTCTACACATACAGACTGTTCCAGAACAGCAGACAACTTTTTGGACCAGACTCTGTGCGAGTCGCTTGGAATCCCTACTGAGCCCATCACCCCTTCTGCATCACAGCCATTAATGGACGTACCCTGGGGTCTGGGATGGTTAGACCATGCACACTGCCTATGTACATGAGCACTGGAGACCACCATGAGTCAATCCAACTCCTTCTTATCAACTGACCCAACACTCCTCTCACCTTGGGTTATCCCTGACTCTCCACTCACTAACTTCACTTCACCTGGTTCACTGGGGACTCACCTGCCAGACCGGATGCTTGCAGCCTCAGTAGATTTCACCTGTAAATCTGTGAAGGCAATGTAGCCCTCAACCTTACACACAGGAATACCATGACTTAGCTATTGCCTTCAGTGAAAAGGATGTCAGTACACTGCCACCTCACAGACCACATGGCTGAATGATTGACCTCCTCCTGGACACCACTCGGGGGGGGGGGGGGGGGGGGGGACAGTTAAGGTTGTCTATTTTCCCTCTCCCCTCCTGAGACCAAAGCCATGAATGACTACAGTTTAGGCCATCCCAGTCCCCAGCTGGTGCAGGATTCTTCTTTGCCAAAAAAGAAAGATGGGGTCTCTGTACCTGCATTGACTACCATGGACTCACCAAATCACCATTAAGCTGACCTCTGTCCTTCATGGATAGAACATTCGAAACCCTCTGTGGGGCCCAGATGGTCACTAAACTGGATCTGTGCAGCACGTACCACCTGATCCACATCACTGGGGGATGTGTGGAAGACAACGAGGTTAGTATCTGTTCTCTCTTGTTTTGTGCCCCCCCCCCACCCCCATGGCTTGTTATTTTGCAGTTTATTATTAAAGTTATCACTCTCTGCTAAATTGTCTCTGCTGCTCTGCTTCTGGGTCAAGCCTCCTCAGTATTTCCAGACAGTAGTACTGTAAAATAAAGATAAATTTAAACAACAGAACAGCAACAGAATGATGATATGACTAATCTTGTCAGATGTGTTAACTCACACTCCATTGTCTTATTTCATGAAAGTTTGTGAAGTTGAACTGAAGTCTGGTGTCGGAGACAAATAGAGACCCAAATGACTAAAGCACAAGACACATTTACTCATTGGATGCATGTGCACCATAGATAAATCTTCTCTCCTTGCACACAAATAACTGGACAACTGAATAATGGAAACAATTAATTTTAAGATTAACACAAGCATCTATTTGCCCATAAAATAAAGGAGATTTCATTCGTAACCACAAAAGGGCACCAACTGAAAAAGAGTAGTCATTGCATCGAAGGGGAACATTGCAAATGTATTTGTGTTGTTGACTATGGCATGCAGTTTATTGTGATCTTGATTTAGTAGTTAAATGGAGAAAAGGAGGGTGGGGGAAATCACACTTTTACTTTTAGTGAGTTCATGGAATCTGCATCAATATTGCAATACTAATTCTCTCAGCAATTAAAGAAGTACCTTAGAGATGAATAAAACAAAACACATATAGAACAATATAGGCCAGAGATTCCCAGCGAGGGCAGTTACGTGTCCTAAGGGAGTGTTAGGGGAAATAGAAGTCGTTCGAGATTTTTGGGGGGAGGGGGTGGCTAAGCAGCAATCTAACTTGAGGCACAACACTTGGTCAACCATTAGTAAAGCAGGCACTTCCAAAAAAAAAGATGAGGCACTGGAACACAGGAAGAACCACGGCTCTGAGGGCGAAGAGCACTTGTCGTCACAACGCGTCTAAAACTCAGCCGTCTCATGCAGTTTTACCAACCAAACAGACATTATTGCGATGCATAAATTAGCAACCAGGGTGAACAACAGTTCCACTTGACTTGCAGCATGGAACAAGTTCATGCAATTTAACAGTTGGTAAGTCAAGCACGTCCTCTCAACTTTCTCCACAGGTCTATGGAAAACAGGTTACACAACAATACAATGGCCAGAACCAAATGGTGCAATAGAGCCGATCAGTGAACCTGCCAACCCAGGGGACTCCTCGGGAGGTATCAAAGTGACCTCAGCTTCATATGTGGTGTCAAGAACCTTTATGAGATTATGAGACCTTCCGTGATTGGTCAATCACACTAACTGGAACAGTATGAAGGTAGTTTGCCAAACACCCACTCTGTCCTGGCTAACGTTCAGATTCCAATCCAAATGCTAGTCTATCTAATTTTTGCTGTTATGATCGTCTTTATCTTCGCCTCACAGTCCATTTGCATGACGTTACCATCATTTCATCTGTGTCAACTCATTGCCATCGTCAACATCCAATAGGCATTTGTGTTATTTTTTATTTTAATTTAGCCCGGTTAATGATGCAGAAGTGTGTATGGCACAACTTCTATGGGTCTGGAGGCAGTAAAGCCTTGAATTCTAATCTTGCTAAGAAGCACAGTCAAGAGAAAGTGCGTCGATACACTGTTACCTACCTGGAGTATGGTTTTATTCTATTCCCATGAGACCCCATGTGTCTTATTTGTAATAATGTACTCTCTAATGAAGCTGTAACACCATCAAGAATGCAGGAACACTTCCGTAAAAGACACCCTGAAAAGGCTACTTATAGCATTACTCAGTTCCAAAAGATGAAAAAAATATTTGACAAGCATTGCACACTTCAGTCATTTGCCAAGAAAGCTAAAAATGACCTCGATAGTGGTCTCATTGCTTCTTATAACATTTCAAAAATAATAGCAACATGTGGAAAATCTCATACAATTGGAAGGTTAATAATGCCTGCTGTACCACTGTTCTCAAAATGGATACCTGTACTTTAAAATCAATTGCTGAGTAATAACTCTAGCTCATCAAATTGACAAAATGAGTTAAGACATTGAGTAACAACTATGCACAGAGCTACAAAAAACAGGATTTTGTATACAACTGGATGACTCAATTGTGCGAGACAAAAAGGCATTGCTAATGGCATATCTGCAGTTTATCAAAAATCGATCAAGAATGACTCTTGTAATACAAGACCATAAGACATAGGAGCAGAATTAGGCCATTTGGCCCATCGAGTCTGCTCTGCCTTTCAATCACAGCTGATCCTTTCTTTCTCCTCCTCAACCCCATTTCCCGGCCTTCTCCCTGTAACCTTTGATGCCATGTCCAATCAAGAACCTATCAATCTGTGCCTTACATACACCCAACGACCTGGCCTCCACAGCTGCACGTGGCAACAAATTCCACAAATTCACCACTCTCTGAGTAATAACTCTAGCTGTTATATTGACAAAATGAGTCAGAATTTCAATTGCAGCCTCAGTAGATTTCACCTGTAAATCTGTGAAGGCAGTGCAGCCCTCAACCTTACACACAGGAATACCATGACTTAGCCATTGCCTTCAGTGAAAAGGATGTCAGTACACTGCCACCTCAAAAGACCTCATGGCTGAGAATTTCAGGGTGGGAATTTCAATTTAATCCAGGCAAATTGTGCAGTGTCCACTGTTATTGGAAAATTTGAAATATATAAGCAAAATGTTGGGAGAAGAATGCTCTCAGAGTTACCCTGCATGGACAGTATGGCATTATCTTTCACAGATGGTGATTTGCAAGAGTACTACTTACACCTGCAGTCACTGGAGAAGGATTTGAATGATCTGGAACTTCCAGACTAGGTAATTAACCCATTTCTTTGCATGGTGGAAGAACAGGAAGAGAGCCTGCAAGAAGAAATTATTGAAATTCAGAATGATTAGGAAGCAAAAATGCTTTTCAAAAATGTGGTATGTGGCTACACTGTCATATAAAGTTTCATGGTCTCTGGAGAAGAGCCAAATTGCTCTTTGTTGCACTTCCATCCTCCTCCCTTACTGAAAGAGGTTTCAGCGCTGTGAACCACATACTCACAAAAAACCAGAAGCCTCTTGGACATTGCCTAGTGCGAGAACTTAAGGCTTTTGCTGTTGAACAACTTGAACCAGGTATTTCAACTCTTGCTAAAAACCACCAAGCTCAACCATCACATTGATATCGAAGCTGCTGTACAATGTAAGCTAGGTTTAAAGACAAATTTAAAGCAGAATCAGTTTTCTCATATTAGCATATGGTACACGTGTTCTTACACTATGGGGGTACCATAAAGTATATTGTGCCTAAGAGGGGCATTGGCAAGTGGGGGGAGGGGCATTGGGCTAAAAAAAAGATGGTAAACGCTGATATAGATGCAATATAGGAAAATAGGACGAGTGAAGATGGGCAACAACGTCGGCAGTCCTGAAGGTTCACCTTCTGTGTTGAACAATTCTTATGTCTATGACACACTTTATCACCGCCTGTTTAGTAAACGAGGTATCTTTCTGATGCCATACTTCTGTCCGCTCCATCCCTCTCTCCAGGTCTGTATCGTTTCCTGCTCCACCCCCAATCCACTTTCCTCCTACCGCTCGCAACAACGGCTATCTCCATGCTTTCCTATCTGCCGGTACTTGTTCCATCTTTCCCCTCGAGCTTTCTCACTACCCACCACCGGCTTCGCCGGTCAGGGGACTTCGGGTGGAGTTCCCTGGGACCGCCGTGACGCCCTCCGGCCAACAGAGGGCGGTCGCACCTGGAGCCGGGCGCCCGCCGCTTCCTCGCTTCCGCCGTGCATCTTGGCCACTGGAGGTGGCCGTGGAGGCGCGGAGCTGCTCTTTTTGTGGTGGCGGGCTCGTAGCGACAGCTGTCCGCAATGGGCAGGGAATCCAGGTACGGAGGATTGCGCCGGGGAACCGCCGTCAGACGGTTCCAAGACGGCGGTACCATTTCAAAGCTGTGCTTACCGGGTTAGGCCGCGTTAGAAGCGCCGGCGCAAGCCGCTTACTTTAGCGCGGCCGGGACCCTTCCCCGGCCGGCTCCCTCCACCCAGTTGCTGCGGTTCTGTCTTGCTATGTCGTGTTCGCGCCTGAGAAGGACGTCCGAAGTCCACATCAGACTGACTCGTGTGGACCAGGAGGGTTGTGATTTTCCTCTTGAGATGTTTTGAGAAATCTAATGAGACAATGGGAAAAGTAATTTGTAAAGGTTTCCTTTGACGTAGCTGCTTTTGAAATTCGGAAGTACCTGTTGTACCCGATCAAATGCCCAGGCAACTGATGCCAGATGGGACGAAGGATCTCGTCCCGAAACGTCGACAGTGCTTCTCCCTTCTGTGTTCCACCAGCATTTTGTGTGTGTTGTTATTTGAATTTCCAGCATCTGCAGATTCCCTTGTGTTTGCTTTTTATTCGCATATTATTTTGTAAATAACACTATTCTTTTGCTCTTCTGGTTAGATGCTAATTGCATTTCATTGGCTTTGTATCTGTACTCGGCACAATGACAATAAAGTTGAATCTAAGCTATTATCAGATTCCAGGACTTGGCCTTTTGTGTTCCTGTTAATCACCCTCCAGTAACTGTCTCTGCTTTCATTCTTCTCTCCCCTCCCCCACCTGTCTCCAGCTATCTCCACCTACCTCTGTCTTGCACTTGCATGTCTTCCACTTCTCTACATGTCGCGATCTGCCCATCATCTTTCAATCCAGTAATGTGTCATTCCCTCGCAGCATCTTTGTACGAGCTTTCTTCATTCTCCACTTGCAGTCCTGATGCAGGGTCTCAGCCAGAAACATAAACAGTTCCTTTTCCCCCCAGTAGATGCTGCCTGACAGGCAGAGTTGCTCCAGGTTCCAGCATTGCCAGTCCCATATGTTGCCTAGAGAGAAAAAAATCAGGCAGCTTTGGATATGTGAGCTCCAGCAAGTGGCTAACATGCCACTTGTTGGAGCTCCGCTTGTTGAAGGGTCTCAGCTCAAAACGTCAACTGTGCTTCTTCCTATAGATGCTGCTTGGCCTGCTGCGGTCCACCAGCATTTTGTGTGTGTTGCTTGAATTTCCAGCATCTGCAGATTTCCTTGTGTTTGCAAAGTCAAATAGAGATGTGGCTTACAGAGTGATCAAGGTTTACAGTTAAATAGATAAGAATGTAACTTTGGGATGAGATGGCAAAATGGAAAAGGGCGTAAGTTACACTGAGTCTAAAGAATGGGATAATGACAGTACAGAGGAAAATCAAAAAATAGTTTCAGTTTTGATGGAGACGTGCAGTAGGATTGTCATAGGAAAGATTGGACTGGCTAGGCTTGTATTCTGTGGAGAGTAAGAGTGAGAGATGAATTGATTGAAAAAATATAAAATCCTGAGCTGTCTTGATAGTATGAATGTGGAGAGGATGTTTCCTTCTGTGAGAGCATCTGGAACTACAGATCACACTTTAAAAAAATGGAAGGAGCAGAAGGTTGTGAGTTTTGGATCTGAAATGTACTTGTAGATGCTGTTCTTTTTGACGCCTGATTTTAAAATGTATCAAGGTGACCATCTGAAACTGAAACATATATAATTTCCTAGGCATTACCGGAAGCGATCTACATCCCGAGGCCGTTCTGCGAGTCGTTCCAGGAGCCGTTCACCTGCTGAGAAGCGGTCTAAGCTTGGTGATGCCAGAGGTCGCTCACGCAGCAGGGACCGTGACCGAAGAAGGGATCGTTCTCGTAGCCGAGACAGGCGAAGATCAAGGTCACGGGAAAGAAAGCGGCTTAGGTAAGGATGTTGAGCCTTTGTGAAGTAAAAGTATTTAAGTTTATTGTAATAATAATAAATAATGGGGTGTCATGGCTGAATTGTGTTCGCAAGTTTGCTTTTGTGACATACCAGTGGTAATTCAATAAAAGGGACTAGGTATTAAGTTGATTTGGAACTAGAAGAGTAAGATTGTGATGACAATATTTCATAATCTGTTATGGATGGTGAGTTCAATAATAACTTTACTGTGATTCATAAAATAAACTGTAACCACTTAGATCTTTTCAGCTGCCACAGATTCCAACTTCATCAGTTGCTGTTTTGGATTTTTATGTTTTAACTATCACATCTATCTTTTAATTAATCTCCAGGCTATACATTTTAGTCCCAGAAGTTCAGTTGTAGACTGCTTATTAAGTGACATTTTGAACAATAACAGCTTTAATATTTATAGTTGTGTGCACTCAGTGTTGATATTCTTTATAATGAAGCCATCCAGACTTTGTGAAATAATTATAAAATCGTGTATCATTAATCAAATTTCTTATTGTTATATCTGTACAATAATTAATTTATTGACTATTATTCCAGCAAGTGAGGAATTGCTTTAGATAATATTTTTTCTGTATTGTTTTGAATTGTCATATTGACTTTAATTCATTGCTATTAAATCAGAGTTAAACATTAATGATAAGATGAGAAGTGTGCGCATGTTGCTACTGTTTAAGTAAAATGGTAGGACTTTTGTTTTGCTGAAAATATCCTTTAATTTGTTTTAATCATAAATCATTGCTATAAATTATGAAAACTTATAGTTATGAAATGAAGCATTTATATCTTAAAATATACAAGAAAATATTGCGAAGATTAGTGAATTTGCAGATTTTCTAATGGGTAAGAAGAATATGTTGATTTTATCCTACTAATGACCTGTATAATGATTCTGACAATGCTGTTAATTCTTGAATTATTAGATTAATTCTTTTTGCACCAGAGTGATGACTAACATTTATAGAAGCTTATTTGAGAATGGCAGCCTTCAATCAGAATATAATGAATATTCCGATGTGTGTTCTGGTAGCTTATGATAGTATTAAATTTGATTATAGACTAATTTGAGCATTTTGCAGGGAACCTTGATCAGTATCCTTTCCCTATATCAACATGCCCTCAAATGTTCATTATATTTATTTTGATATTTACTATAATAATTTGCATGGATTTAGATTTATCATTATCTCTTCATAGCATCAATTTTTGTTGAGTATTATGCAATGCCCTTCAATTAATCTAGTTGTAAAAAAAGAACCAGAACTACGCTCCCCAATTATAATCTGTTTGTTGTGCATTATGACAGACTATCATTAATAATGACTACAATTGGATTTAATGCATGTGACTTTACAGTACGGGTATTTCTGTGTGATTTCTTTCTTGCAGTAGATTTCTCCCATCTCAGACTAAGCTTTGATTGGGCAGCCTGAATAACACCAATGTACCTGTGGCATTAACAGTCACAGAACAGTGCTTGGTAACTGACCTTGATTTTTCTTCCCCATTCTCTGTGGAATATGTTTCGTATAGTAGCAAAATTTCACAACCTAAGGAATCTTTACCGTTGTACAGAACTTGTTAGAGCTGTTCTGTGAGAAAAAAATGTGGTTGTTGTCCCTAATCCGTAGTGCAAATAGCAGCAGGACTAAAGAAACCAGAAATTTTAACCATTTTATATCCACTGCAAAATGTACAGCTGAATATAATTTCGTTTTGACTGTTTTATTTTCCACTTTCTTTCCAATTGTTTATCTTACACAGAACACCACAGAGACCCAGAATGTCATTGGTCATGTCAAAGTGAGTAGATGGTAATTTAAACTTAACCTTAATCAAACTTTTAGCTGCTGATCCTGACTCAGTGGCACTCTTGCCTGAGTCAGAAAACTATGAATTCCATTTCCACTCCTGAGTCTTGAAGAGACCATAAGACATAGGAGCAAAATTATGCCATTTGCTTCTCATTGAGCCTCTACAGCTATTTGATCATGGCAGATTTATTTTTCCTCTTAACCCTATTCTCCTGCCTTCTCCCCATAACCTTTTACACCCTTTCTAATCTAAACAATGCACACAAAATGCTGGAGCAACTCAGCAGGCCAGGCAGCATGTATGGGAAAGAGTACATTTGACACTTGGGGCTAAAACCCTTCATCAAGACTTTCTAATCTAGAACTTATCATCTTCTATTTTAAAAATACCCTATGACTTGGCATCCACAGCCATCTGGCAAAGAATTTGATAGATTAAGCACAT